>NW_021209362.1:0-1532 GCF_002162155.2 Triticum dicoccoides
TGAGGGGGGCACACCGCGGACACGCGTGCCAGGCGTTTGCAACCGCCACAACACTTCCAGACTTGTGAGAGGCCGCCTACGCAAGATTTGGCGGCATGCTAGCCCCCGGAGGCCGTCGGCCACAGCCGTAGACGCGCGAAGGGCAATCCGCATAGAGGGGATTTTTCGGATACTTCTCCATCACCAAAAATTATGAAAAAATACCATCATTCCTATAGCACATGTTCCCACGTCGTGCAAAAAAACTCATGATTTTATCGCGCTCCAAGTATTTAGTAATATTGAAGCCGCATCGTTACCGCAGAACGTCTACTACCGTGTCATCGCCGTCCGTGAGGGGGGGCCACACACCGGAGACGCGTCCCGCCTCTTCGGACATGCCACCACACCACCACGCATGTATGAGGGCCCGGTGCAACGCTCCGGTGGCATTGCTCCCCCCAGTGCCCCCGTCCCGCCTAACCCTGTAGCGTTTGACCACGGGATCTAGCCCTTTGACTTTGCACGGACGGGATTTGACCAGTGGATCTCCCCACCCGGATGTGTTTGGTCAGCCCATAGGAACACTTTGGAGCAACATCCTGGCCAGACCCACAGCAAGCTCCCCTCCGTGTAGACCCCACGTGTCCGTTTCCCCCCTCCGGCTGCCGGTGGCAGCGCCGTCCGTGAGGGGGGCACACCCCGGACATGCGTGCCGGGCGTTTGCAACCGCCACAACACTTCCAGACTTGTGAGAGGCTGCCTACGCAAGATTTGGCGGCATGCTAGCCCCCGGAAGCCGCCAGCAACAGCCGTAGACGCGCGAAGGGCAATCCGCGTAGAGGTAATTTTTCGGATACTTCTCCATCACCAATAATTATGAAAAAATACCATCGTTCCTATAGCACATGTGCCCATGTCGTGCAAAAAAACTCTTTATTTTATCACGCTCCGAGTATTTAGTAATATTGACGCCGCATCGTTACCGCAGAACATCTACTACTGTGTCATCGCCGTCCGTGAAGGGGGGGCCACGCACCGGAGACGCGTCCCGGCTCTTCGGACATGCCACCACACCACCGTGCATGTATGAGGGCCCAGTGCGACACTCCGGTGGCATTGCTACCCCCCACAGTGCCCCCGTCCCGCCTAACCCTGTAGCGTTTGACCACGGGATCTAGCCCTTTGACTTTGCACGGACGGGCTTTGACCAGTGGACCTCCCCACCCGGTTGTGTTAGGTCAGCCCATAGGAACACTTTGGAGCAACATCCGGGCCAGACCCACAGCAAGATCCCCTCCGTGTAGACCCCACGCGTCCGTTTCCCCCATCCAGGTGCCGGCGGCAGCGCCGTCCGTGAGGGGAGGGCACACCCCGGACAAGCGTGCCAGGCGTTTGCAACTGCCACAACACTTCCAGACTTGTGAGAGGCCGCCTACGCAAGATTTGGCGGCATGCTAGCCCCCGCAGGCCGCTGGCCACAGCCGTAGACGCGCGAAGGGCAATCCGCGTAGAAGGAATTTTTCGGATACTTCTCCATCACCAAAAATTAT
>NW_021209363.1:0-578 GCF_002162155.2 Triticum dicoccoides
GATTCCCCTACTCAACCGCCACCGCCGACCCCCCGCACCCCGCGCACCGTCTTATAAAAAAATTAGTATCAAACAGCTTTTTAAATGCTACTGTCTTATAAAAAAATATTACTGTTATTATTTAAACAAGTTTGAACATATTTAAACATAAATAAGTATCAAACAGCTTTTTAAATGCTAAAAAAAATTTGTGGAGCCTGGGAGTCGAACCCAGGACCTCCTGGTGTGAGAACTGGCTGCTGACCAGTCGAGCTAGTAGAGTGGGCTTGACAAAGATAGGTTCTGGTACTACATAACCTTTTGGCTCGAGTTGAAATAAAAAAAATACTAATGGCGCACCATGGTGAGGTGCGCCATTAGTATGGACATGCTAATGGCACACCACGGTGAGGTGCGCCATTAGTATTGTGGCCCCCCTTCACCTGATCCCCCCTTCGCCTGATCCCCCCTTCGCCCGATCCCCCTTCGCCCGATCCCCCTCGCCAGTTCTCTCCCTCTCGATCCACCGCCGCCGCCGCCGCTGCCCTCGCCCTCGCCCTCGCCCTCGCCCTCTCCCTCCCTCGCCTTCTCCTCGCCGC
>NW_021209364.1:0-1274 GCF_002162155.2 Triticum dicoccoides
GAGGTGTGCTTACGTGTCGGTCATCTACAATCGCAGTTTTGGCCGATTCTGGCCTGTTTCATGAACCCAGGGTGCGTTTACGTGTCGGACATCAACACTCACAGTTTTGGCCGATTCTTGCATGTTTCTTGGACTATTACTCACCGTTTTGGGGTCCCAAAGCGATTTCCATAGGTGGTGACCCGAGTGTGCGATTACATCTTGGTCATCAACACTCACAATTTTGGCCGATTCTGACCCGTTTCATGGACTATTACTCACGGTTTTGGGGTCCCGGAGTGATTTTCACGATTAACAAACCCTGGGGTGCATTTAAGTGTCGGACATCAAGACTCATAGTTTTGGCCAATTTTGACCCGTTTCGTGGATTATTACTCACAGTTTTGCGGTCCCAAAGCGATTTCCATCGTTGTTGAACCCAGTGTGCGCTTATGTGTCGGTCATCAACACTCGCAGTTTTGGCCGATTCTAGCCTGTTTCGTGGAGTACTACTCATTGTTTTGGGGTCCAGGAGTGATTTCCATGATTGACGAACCCAGGGGTGCGTTTACGTGTCGGTCATCAACATTCGTGGTTTTTGTCGATTCTGACCCGTTTCGTGGACTATTACTCACCGTTTTGGCGTCCCAAAACGATTTCCATGGTTGTTGAACCCCAAGGTGTGGCTACGTGTCGGTCATCAACAATCACAGTTTTGGCCGATTCTGGCCCGTTTCATGGACTATTACTCAGTTTTTGTGTCCCGCTAAGATTTCCATGATTGATGAACACCGGGGTGTGTTTATGTGTCGGACATCAACACTTGCAGTTTTGCCAATTCTGGCCCGTTTCATGGACAATTACTCACTGATTTGGGGTCCCTGAGAGATTTCCATGAATGACGAACCCCGTGGTGCGTTTCTGTATCGTTCATCAATAATCCTATATTTGGCCGATTCTGTGCTCTGTCATGGACTATTACTCACCGTTTGGGGTCCCAAAGCGATTTCCATGGTTGGTGAACCCCAAGGTGTGCTTACGTGTTGGTCGTCAAGACTCGCAGTTTGGGCCGGTTCTGGCCCGTATCTTGGACTATTACTCAGTTTTAGGTTGCCGAAGTGATCTCCACGATTGATGAACCCTGGGGTGCGTTTACGTGTCGGTCATCAACACTCACAATTTTGGCCGATTCTGGCCCATTTCGTTGGCTATTGATCACTGTTTTGGGGTCCCGGAGTGATTTCCACGATTGACAAACCCCGGGACGCATTTTCGTGTCGGTCATCAACACTCGC
>NW_021209365.1:0-939 GCF_002162155.2 Triticum dicoccoides
ACCGCGGTTGCAGCGGCAGTCGAAGTGGGCTCGGGGAGGCGTCGGAGGCGGCGAATCGACCGCGGCGATCTTCGGTGGCCGGCGACGGAAACGGCGATGGTGGCGGCGTTGCAGCGCGTCCGGGACCTCGTGGCTCGGTGGAGAGGAAGAGGGGGTCGAGGCGGAGCTTGCAGGCACAGCGAGGGGTCGAGGGGGAGACGGTGGCCGCGGCGTTACGGTGGCACGGCTGCGGCTGCGCTCGGCTCGAGAGGGAGAGGGAGCAGAAGAGGGGGGAAGAGTTCGGGAGAGAGTGAGAGGGCGGTCGGGGCTGCGTGGCGTCGTCCGGGGCGTTCCAGGGCGACGAGGAGGAAGCAGGAGGTGGCCAGGGGAAGCAGGAGGTGGAGGCGCGGCGGTGCGCGCGCGTCGGGCACGCGCCGTCCCCCTGTCCGGGAGGAAGACGACAGAGGAGGGGGGGCCAGGTGGGCTGGGCCGCCTGCTGGCTGGGCCGGCCTGCTGCGGCTGGGCTGCACAGGGGGGGAGCCCCAGGTAAGCCCCTCCTTTCTTTTATTTTTGTTTTCTAATTTTTCTGACATTTGTTTTGATTTAATAAAATACTAAATCAATTTATTACCTTATGCCAATTTTTGCAGGAGCTAGATATATTATTCCAGAGCTCCTTTATAAATGGCATAATTTTTGGACCATATTTCATATATATAGAAATATATTTCCAATGCAAATATTTATCGAATTAATCCAAATGGCCAAAATAAATATCCATGAGCTCCTAAGAATATTGTTTTGATTTTTATCTCTGTCCAATATTTTCAGAGAGCAACATGAGCATTTTCTTGGACCCTTTTGGAGAAATTTTTATTTGGGTCATTTTCAAAAATGATTCTGAGGGTTCCACCAATCCTCATTTCAAATTTAAATGAAATTTAAATATGATGCACAAAT
>NW_021209366.1:0-1416 GCF_002162155.2 Triticum dicoccoides
CTTTCGAAAGATTATACCCTACAGGGGTGTCCCAACTTAGCCCATGATAAGCTCTCGCGATCAACGAAGGATATACCTTCTCCCAGGAAGACCTGATCAGACTCGGAATCCCGGTTTACAAGACATTTCAACAATGGTAAAACAAGAGCAGCAAAGCCTCCCGCTGTGCCGACAAATCCCGATAGGAGCTGCACATATCTCGTTCTCAGGGCACACCGACTGAGCCAGACGTCGGGTTAGCATAGACCCTGGTTGCCCAGAGGGCGCCGGACATCGCTCGGTTTGGACCAACACTTAGACAAGCACTGGCCCGGGGGGTAAAATAAAGATGACCCTCGAGAGCGCGACTCCCAAGGGAAAAAGGGCTACGTGAGGCAAATGGTAAAACCGAAGTTGGGCCTTGCTGGAGGAGTTTTATTCAAAGCGAACTGTCAAGGGGGTCCCATAAATCACCCGACCGCGTAAGGAACACAAAATCCGGAAACATAACACTGGTATGACGGAAACTAGGGCGGCAAGAGTGGAACAAAACACCAGGCAAAAGGCCGAGTCTTCCACCCTTTACCAAATATATAGATGCATTAATAATATAAGAGATATTGTGATATCCCAACCAAAATCATGTCCACCATGGAGAAATCTTCAACTTCACCTGCAACTAGCAACGCTATAAGAGGGGCTGAGCAAAAGCGGTAACGTAGCCAAACAATGGTTTGCATAGGAAAGGTGTCAAAGGTTAGAGGTTCATGGCAATATGGGAGGCTCGATAAACAGGTATTAGGTAGCGCAGCAAAGCGATAGAACGAAGCAACTAGCATAGCAATGATAGTAGTGAGATCCAGGGTAGCGGTCATCTTGCCTGAAATCCCGCAAGGAATAAGAACAAGTCCATGAAGAAGATGAAGCCACAAAGACGAACCAAGCGTAGACGAACGTATCCTCACGATCGCAACGAAACGGGAACTATCGAGAAGAAGCACACAACATAGTAAACACACTACACATGAAAAAGACATGATGCACAAACAGGTATGATGCAATACAAGACTACATGAAGCTACTCATGGCAAGAGATGATGCAAACAAGAGCAACACATCAAGGCAAGTTTAAATGAGGCCAGGAACAACATATAACAATTCCGGTAAGTCCTCATATGCATATTTCGAAATTGGTCCAGATCTGAATAAACATTATGTTCAAGTTGTTAAACATCAAGTTAAGATGCACCAAGATGATCTACACGAGATTCTAGTCAAGTTACATATAAAGTTCATTTAGTTCGGAGCTACGGTCTAGAAGATATGAGCAACACAAGTTAAACATGGCATTGATGCAAAATGCACCCAAACATCAAGCAAACACCTCAAAACAAGGATGCAACATGATAATATGAAACTATATGCAAAATCAAGCAA
>NW_021209367.1:0-2432 GCF_002162155.2 Triticum dicoccoides
GAGGTCAGGACAGGGCTGGGTGCACCTCGGTTGGGGCCAACTCACATCTTGACGACGCCATGGCGCTTCTTCAAGGTCCCCTCTCCCTCTCCTTCTCTGTTCCGAGTCTTCTGACCTCCAATTGCTCTCAGTTTGTCGTCTCCTCGTGCCATGACCATCTCCAATTAGGGTTAGCAACTTAATTCCGAGGTCGATTGCCTCATTTGGGCGCTGTTTACAACTGCAATTTCCAAGAATCCCCAATTTCTAGGGATTACTGTTTGTGAGCACCAACATCTCTCAAACTTTTTTCTTCAGAGTGGAGTAACCAAGCTGACGGTGCACATAATAACAGGTGTGAGGACGTTCACCATCGACCTTTGCGCCCAAGAATGTGATGGTCTCCGCTCTGCGTGCTTGCCAGGGTCTCCAAGCCCAACAACGCCCAGATCTGGTCAGCGACGTTCGCTTAAGGCAGGGACACCTTTAGTACTTGCCTGTTCCTATATCAGCAGTGCTCCGAGCTTCGTTAGTTTTTGCTCATGTGATCATCAATCACAATTCAGGTGTAGATTGCTCTGTTTTGTGAGTCCAACCATGTTTCTGAATCTGTTAACACTGAACCTGAACATTTTCATTTTCTCTACTGCATGTTTGTCCAGAGATTGTTCAATTTCAATTTCTCCTTTCTCTACTGCATGCTCGTTCAGAGATGAAGAGCATGAACTTTCTGGGAGATTGTTCATAGATGAAGAGCCTGCTTGCAGCCTGCTAGGTTGTACAGTAAAAGATTAACTCAATTGTGTTTCAGTTTCATTGGTCCAGGATTGGGATAAAGCATGCTTGCAGATGATGAGCTGAAACGTCCTGCGCCAATCTATCTTCTCCGTGTGCAGATAGTCTTACACAAATTCTTAGTTAACGGTGATGACGAATGGTTACAGTAGTACTTTAAATAGCAGCAAGGTTGTGGTTATATTTGTTTTACATTAGTTTCGTGTATAACAATTAGCATGGCTGGTCTATTCATGACCTCCAATTGCTCTGAGTTTGTGGTCTTCGTGCTATGACCTTGTCTAATTAGGGTTAGCAACTTTCGTGGTCGATTTGGTTCATTTGGGTGCTGTTTACAACTGTAATTTCCAAAAATCCCCAATTTCTTGGGATTACCATTGCTATTCTACATTCTGTCATGTGCTATTGTAGGCATAATTGATTGGACACTATGATTACTAAAGGGTTCGTTGGTTTTCTGTTTAGCATGGATTCTATGCTCTTGTTCTAGTACTCACGGTAGTTCTCGGGCATTATTTAATACTCCCTCCATTTCACAATTCTTGTCTTGGTTTTAGTTTAAATATGTGTTTTTCTTGAAGAACTACATTTGTTTGCCGGCCATCGAACCGTACCTATTTGTGTGCCTATTTGTTTACATTGTTAAACATGCATTTTGGTTTGTTTCCAGTTGATCTTCTTCACTGATGTTGTTTCCTCACGCAGGTGCACAAGAGTTCGCCGTCCATGGGCTGGTTTACAAGGGTGGCAAATATAACGCGCACCGGGAGAGGAGGAGGGGGGCTTCCTACGCTGTGTTTTGCATTGCCTCCACCAACCCATGCGCTTCTTCTTCCACTCCAGCGTGGGTAAGCCCCTCTCCGCTCTGCTCTCTCAAGCGCGTGCTTGTGTGCTGGCCATCATGGCATGGCATGTTCTCTCTGGTTTTTGGCTCTCGTGATATACATGAGTCTCATGTTGTGTGCCTGTGTGTGATTTCTTTCTCTTGATTGTTTGATTCCTAGAGCTAGGTCAATGCCCATGACACTTGCATCCAACCGCAAGGTCGGTTTTTCTGGTCTCCAGCAACAATTTTTTTTTGTGTTTTCCCCCCTTTGCATTCAGCTCTCACACACAAGATGCCATTCTGGAATTAGGGTTTCTGATATGCAGTGTATCTATATGCTAGCCTTCATGTAATACTGGCAATCAGGAAAACAACATAATCTTGTCTTAAATGAACTACTACGCAGTATAGGTTTGCACTTGTTATTTTGTATGGCAAACACTACCCGTGGATGGGATGTCTACTTGCATTTTCTTGCTGATGATTTTTTAAATTGTTTATACTTATTTAATTATCAGTATTTGTTGATTGAGGCATATCCTGCCATGACCATGTCCAATTAGTGTTTAGCAACTTCTCCGGTCGATTGGCTCAATTGGGCGTTGTATAGGGTCAAATGGCTCATTCTATATGGTCTCTGGATGCTCCAATTGCACCCAATTGTCTGTTCAACCTTAATTTCCAAAAATCCCCAATTTCTAGGGTTTACTGTTTCTGTTCTACATACTGTCATGTGCTATATAGCTTCAGGCATGCTCATAACTGTAATTGTAGGCTTAATTGATTGGACACGATGATTGCCAATTGATTTGTTGGTTTCCTGTTTAGAGTA
>NW_021209368.1:0-1690 GCF_002162155.2 Triticum dicoccoides
CTGATTTGTTCTTTCGTGAAATTATTCGCTTGCATGGTGTGCCAAATACTATTGTTTCAGATCGTGATACTAAATTTCTTAGCCACTTTTGGAGATGTTTATGGGCTAAGTTGGGGACTAAACTGCTTTTTAGTACTACTTGTCACCCCCAAACTGATGTCCAAACTGAAGTAGTCAATAGAACATTGTCTACTATGCTTAGGGCTGTTTTGAAGAGTAATAAGAAAATGTGGGAGGAATGCTTGCCTCATATTGAATTTGCTTATAATCGTTCATTGCATTCTACTACTAAGATGTGCCCTTTTGAAGTTGTGTATGGTTTCCTACCTCGTGCACCTATTGATTTGTTGCCTCTTCCATCTTCGGAGAAGGTTAATTTTGATGCTAAACAACGTGCTGAATTGATTTTAAAAATGCATGAGTTAACTAAGGAAAACATTGAGCGTATGAATGCCAAATATAAACTTGCTGGAGATAAGGGTAGAAAACAGGTTGTGTTTGCACCTGGAGATCTTGTTTGGTTACATTTGCGTAAGGATAGATTTCCTGATTTGCGCAAATCAAAGCTCATGCCACGGGCTGATGGTCCCTTTAAGGTGTTAGAGAAAATAAATGATAATGCATATAAACTTGAGCTGCCTGCAGATTTTGGGGTTAGTCCCACTTTTAACATTGCAGATTTGAAGCCTTATTTGGGGGAGGAAGATGAACTTCCGTCGAGGACGACTTGATGAGGACATGCCTACCTTGGATATGACCAAAAATATTGCATATATGCATATTTGTCAGGTGATTTCTAGTGCAAACTATTCAATAATCTATTTATGTTATCCAGAACAAAAATACTTCACACACTTTTGTGTTTTGTCTAATTGCAGGTGTATGGGACATTTGTACAATCCACATATGAAGATAAGGAAGAAAGAGATGTTTATTTGCTGTCCAAAAAGTTCTCTCACGTCACTTTTGGCCCAAGAGAAGATAGAGTCCAAGTCTCTCACGTTCTGGATTCAGATTCGGACTGCATAGACATACCTGACTCAAAACGCACACAAGTTTTTCATACGGACTCCGAATTGGGTGATTCGTTTTTTGTTGGAAACTAGATTTCGTGCACTTTCCAACCCAATTGGAATCACCTTCAAATTCGTCCGGAGCGTTGAGTTGTGGACGAAACAATCTGATGCTGCAGCAGAATCCGAGTCAAACTACAAGTCCAAAGGTGTTACATCACCTCCACTTGGGCCCATGAGCCTTGTACGACCTAGGGTTGGTTTTAGGCTGCCTTGGGACGTCCTCCCACCTCCTTGGCCGCCACCCCTTGCTCCTATATAAGTAGATCCATCTAGTAGCTTTTTCCTGGGGATTTGTTTAGTTAAAAGTTAGCCATTGCAACTTCGTGTACTTCGTTTGTGTCCAACGACCAGACCAAGACCGCTTACGGATCCCCACCATTATCAATACCTCATATATATTTGCAATATTCAGATTGCTTTATCATATTCTTGCTCGTTCTTCGATTGCTTGCAGGAATAGACCTTCGTGGTCAGGCTGACCGTGCTTCTGGCATCGTCAGTAACCTCAGGAGATTGGTTTAGCGATTGCTAAGGCGCAACGTCGTGCACGTTTGTAGTCGGATCGTCAAAGTCGTCTCCACCAAATCGATAGTTATCATCTCATCGAAAGATCG
>NW_021209369.1:0-1685 GCF_002162155.2 Triticum dicoccoides
TATCTACTGGTTTTTGCTATGATGGTAATTTTATTTCCATAGTTACTAATAATAAATATTTTTTTTTCATTTCTTAATAAATCTAACCAACTCTCAGGTATATACGCATGTCTCAACTACTCCCTCCGTTTCTAAATATAAGATTTTTTAGAGATTACAATAAAGAATACATATGGAGCAAAATGTGTGAATCTACGCTATGAAATACGTCTATATACACCCGTACGTAGTCCTTATTGAAATCTCTAAAATGTCTTATATTTAGAGACGGAGGGCGTAACAAGACTATCCTATGACCGAGTTGACCCCTAGAAACCGGATTCCCATTTCAAAAGCCTCCCGTGCATGAAAATTTTACCCACAAACATTGAGTCCTAAACTTCTTTTTTGGGTATATATTGTAGAAAGAATAGAGAGGAAGGTTGACAAAATGAGGTGGGTTCTATTGTTGTATCGCTTGAGCCCCGTGGACGTATTTATAGGAGTACATGATCAACTTGGAGTATAAGACAAGTTAGAACAAATCCTAATATATCCTATATTTTCTAATAATCACAATACTCAACATCCCTCCACAGTCACAAAGGTAGCGACGCAGACGGTGAGACAGGAGAAGAATCCTAAGGTAAGCCGATGGACACCATCCCCCCTCCCTAGTCGTAACGATCGATGCATAGCAGAAGATGTGGCTGGAGTGAAACCGATGAGATTGCTCCATCAAGTCGTCCCTTTGTGCCGATGTCAATCTAACCGAGAGCGTAGGATGGTGTATCCATGTTTGAGGTAGCCATGCGAGGGATGACATGGTCGATGTCAACTCGGGGTGGTCGATGTTGAGTTAGTCGCCATGGCGCCGCAGGCGCAAGGAAGCGCCGTGGTAGTCTTCGGAGTAGTGTTGTCGAGGTAGTGGTGCGCCAGGAAGAAGACGGTGTTGATGAGTTGTCACGCTAGGTTTGTCAAGGCCAGGGACACGTCATGGACGAAGGCACGCGTCGGTGTTGCCAGCCTCGGGCATGCTAGACGGACGAACTCGATGTTGACGAGGCGCCACACCAAGCTTACCAGGCCCGAGGACACATCATGGACGAAGGCACACGTCGGTGTTGCCAGCACTTGGCATGCCTAGATGAGGATCCGCACGAGTTATATGCCATTGTAACACCCCTATGTAAGGAGCTAAAGTGATCATCATAAGCTACTTTGATTAACTAGTCTTGATCAACGTTGATTCATATCTTATTTAAATTCCACTTTAAATCAAATTCAAATTGTAAGAGGAATTAAGAATTTCAGAAATAAGAAAACTAAAAAGTTCACGCAATGGCAAATAATCATTGAATAATTGTCATGGTGAAACCAATATTTTATATAAAGTAATTAAATACCCTAAAACAATTAAAACACGGTCCAAAACAATATTTTAATTGCTTTTAAAGTTATAAGAATTCTAAAGTAATTTAAAAGCCTCCCAAACTTTTCCTGGCATTGTCCAAAATTGCACTTTAAATAATGGGCCAAGTTCCTACTTTTACTAAACCTATTTGCTATTTAAAATAATTAAAAAACAGAATTAAATAAATGAAAATAGAAAAATAAAAATAAAAAGAAATAGTTTAAGAAAAAGAAAAGTGGCACTGTGTCGGCCCAGCCCACCGATCGTGTTGGCTTCAACATAGCTACAGTGG
>NW_021209370.1:0-1128 GCF_002162155.2 Triticum dicoccoides
TCTGATCGTAAGAATTTTATCTTTCGGTCACGTTGATTCTCTACCTCATTCTGAAATTCTTTGAACTTTTCAAAGGTCTCAGACTTGTGTTTCATTAAGTAGACATACCCATATCTACTCAAGTCATCAGTGAGAGTGAGAACATAACGATATCCTCCGCGAGCCTCAACGCTCATTGGACCGCACACATCGGTATGTATGATTTCCAACAAGTTGGTTGCTCGCTCCATTGTTCCGGAGAACGGAGTCTTGGTCATTTTGCCCAAGAGGCATGGTTCGCACGTGTCAAACGATTCATAATCAAGAGACTCTAAAAGTCCATCGGCATGGAGCTTCTTCATGCGCTTGACACCAATGTGACCAAGGCGGCAGTGCCACAAGTATGTGGGACTATCGTTATCAACTTTAAATCTTTTAGCATCTACACTATGAACATGTGTAATATTACACTCGAGATTCATTAAGAATAAACCATTGACCATCGGAGCATGACCATAAAACATATCTCTCATATAAATCGAACAACCATTATTCTCAGACTTAAATGAGTAGCCATCTCGTATTAAACGAGATCCAGATACAATGTTCATGCTCAAACTTGGCACTAAATAACAATTATTAAGGTTCAAAACTAATCCCGTAGGTAAATGTAGAGGCAGTGTGCCGACGGCGATCACATCGACTCTGGAACCATTCCCGACGCGCATAGTCACCTCATCCTTCGCCAGTCTCCGTTTATTCCGCAGCTCCTGCTGTGAGTTACAAATATGAGCAACGACACCGGTATCAAATACCCAGGAGTTACTACGAGTACTGGTAAGGTACACATCAATCACATGTATATCAAATATACCTTTGGTGTTGCCGGCCTTCTTATCCGCTAAGTATTTGGGGCAGTTCCGCTTCCAGTGACCCTTCCCCTTGCAATAAAAGCACTCAGTCTCAGGCTTGGGTCCATTCTTTGACTTCTTCCCGGTAACTGGCTTACCAGGCGCGGCAACCTCCTTGCCGTCCTTCTTGAAGTTCTTCTTACCCTTGCCCTTCTTGAACTTAGTGGTCTTATTGACCATCAACACTTGATGTTCTTTCTTGATTTCAGCCTCTGCTGACTTCAGCATCGAGAACACT
>NW_021209371.1:0-1765 GCF_002162155.2 Triticum dicoccoides
GAAGTCCGCCACCTCCTCCAAGTCCCCGAACGCGTGAGCTGACTCCTCCGGTTTCAAGTCCGGCGCAACGTCATGCCACTTCTCCGGTTTTAAGTCCGGCACCGTGTCAGGCCACACCTCCTGCTTCAAGTCCGGCACATCGTCAGGCCACTTCTCCTGGTCCAACTCCACGTCAGCCGTCTCCGCCGTCTCAGCAATCGCAGAAGAGACATGCCGCAGCTTTGGTGCGTAGCGGTACGAGTCGAGGTAGTTCAGGAAGTACAGGCGGAGACAAGCGATATAAATATGGTCCAAGCCTCGCTCCTCTTCCTCAGAGGCCTTACGACATGACTAAGGAGCAAAACATAGCCATAGTGCAAGCCCAAGTGGACGCCCATTTTGGACCGAAACCGGCACCGCCGCCAAAGGAGAGAGTGCCTGAGAAAGTAATTGACCACTTCATTCGTATGGCTAGAGAACCAGCTCCCAAGCCTGTTGACTCGGACTATGAGCGCCAAATCAGGAAACTACATCGAGAACGGCTAAAGAAGGAAGCGAGCTCGAGCTCGAGCTAACAAGCAACTGGCAAAAAATGCGGGAAAACCGTTCCCCAGTTGGGAGAACAGGCGGCGCAAGCGACCCCCCCGCTTGTTGTGCCAACAACACATGAGAGGAGTAGTACGCGCGCCAAATATTATTGTGGCAAACCGTTAGCGTTCCCCAGCATGGTGATGTGGTAATAACGGAGGATCATATAATGCAGGCTCAAATGCTCAATATCTCTGTTGGACAACTCCTCGAAATCGAGTCCATGCCTACGCTTAGAGAATCGGAAATAGTATGGAAATATGTCTGGGGCCAACCTTTGGTCCATCCAGACAAGGTCAAGGACCTCCCAACGAGAATGTATCAATTGCATCAATGGTACATGAACATTACCAAGATTTCCAATCAAGAGTCCCTCATGGTGAATGTCAAGCATGAGCATTATTACCATGAGAAAGCTCTGGCCATTGAGTATCCAGAACTATTTCAGTTATACAATCAAGACGCACTCGACAAGTCTATCGTCAGTTGCTATTGTCTGTAAGTGATTTCTTTCTGTAATTTAAGTCTCAAGCTAGTTATGTAGTGATAATTTTAAGCAATCATTACATGTAATTATCCTCACTATATTCTTTTTCTGTGGTATTATATGCAGGATGAAGATGTATGAAATGAAAAAAGTTGGACGCTATGGCGTTGGGTTCATTGACCCAAATACCATTAATGAGGACATATGGCAGATTAAATATTGTCAAGATGCTGTAGAGGAAAGCATGCTAGAGTTCTTGAAGCGCCTCAATAGCAATGAAGATATACTACTTCCTTACAACTTCCTGTGAGTCACACTGTCTTGTACTACAAATTCTATTTTCTTGCTTACTACCTAGCTAGATGTTAATAATTAAGTGTATACGGTTTACGGTAGTTGATTAATTTTATGCACATGCCCGTTTAATTAAGACATGCAAACGTGTGCGTATGCAGTTGGCACTGGGTCTTGTTAGACATTAAAGTTGAGGAAGGAAAAGTTGAATTACTGGACTCACTAACTAAAGAAGATAAAGACTACACCATCGTGAAGGGGATATATAGTCAACAGGTAATTTCAATCATTATTAACTATATCTCGGTCTATTAATTATTAGTTCGTCATTTCATGATATGAACTATTTAATAACCCCTTTATTAATTTTCTTTGCCGGTGGGCAGGGCATGGGCAAAGTTCATCAAGGTGACTCCA
>NW_021209372.1:0-1765 GCF_002162155.2 Triticum dicoccoides
GAAGTCCGCCACCTCCTCCAAGTCCCCGAACGCGTGAGCTGACTCCTCCGGTTTCAAGTCCGGCGCAACGTCATGCCACTTCTCCGGTTTTAAGTCCGGCACCGTGTCAGGCCACACCTCCTGCTTCAAGTCCGGCACATCGTCAGGCCACTTCTCCTGGTCCAACTCCACGTCAGCCGTCTCCGCCGTCTCAGCAATCGCAGAAGAGACATGCCGCAGCTTTGGTGCGTAGCGGTACGAGTCGAGGTAGTTCAGGAAGTACAGGCGGAGACAAGCGATATAAATATGGTCCAAGCCTCGCTCCTCTTCCTCAGAGGCCTTACGACATGACTAAGGAGCAAAACATAGCCATAGTGCAAGCCCAAGTGGACGCCCATTTTGGACCGAAACCGGCACCGCCGCCAAAGGAGAGAGTGCCTGAGAAAGTAATTGACCACTTCATTCGTATGGCTAGAGAACCAGCTCCCAAGCCTGTTGACTCGGACTATGAGCGCCAAATCAGGAAACTACATCGAGAACGGCTAAAGAAGGAAGCGAGCTCGAGCTCGAGCTAACAAGCAACTGGCAAAAAATGCGGGAAAACCGTTCCCCAGTTGGGAGAACAGGCGGCGCAAGCGACCCCCCCGCTTGTTGTGCCAACAACACATGAGAGGAGTAGTACGCGCGCCAAATATTATTGTGGCAAACCGTTAGCGTTCCCCAGCATGGTGATGTGGTAATAACGGAGGATCATATAATGCAGGCTCAAATGCTCAATATCTCTGTTGGACAACTCCTCGAAATCGAGCCCATGCCTACGCTTAGAGAATCGGAAATAGTATGGAAATATGTCCGGGGCCAACCTTTGGTCCATCCAGACAAGGTCAAGGACCTCCCAACGAGAATGTATCAATTGCATCAATGGTACATGAACATTACCAAGATTTCCAATCAAGAGTCCCTCATGGTGAATGTCAAGCATGAGCATTATTACCATGAGAAAGCTCTGGCCATTGAGTATCCAGAACTATTTCAGTTATACAATCAAGACGCACTCGACAAGTCTATCGTCAGTTGCTATTGTCTGTAAGTGATTTCTTTCTGTAATTTAAGTCTCAAGCTAGTTATGTAGTGATAATTTTAAGCAATCATTACATGTAATTATCCTCACTATATTCTTTTTCTGTGGTATTATATGCAGGATGAAGATGTATGAAATGAAAAAAGTTGGACGCTATGGCGTTGGGTTCATTGACCCAAATACCATTAATGAGGACATATGGCAGATTAAATATTGTCAAGATGCTGTAGAGGAAAGCATGCTAGAGTTCTTGAAGCGCCTCAATAGCAATGAAGATATACTACTTCCTTACAACTTCCTGTGAGTCACACTGTCTTGTACTACAAATTCTATTTTCTTGCTTACTACCTAGCTAGATGTTAATAATTAAGTGTATACGGTTTACGGTAGTTGATTAATTTTATGCACATGCCCGTTTAATTAAGACATGCAAACGTGTGCGTATGCAGTTGGCACTGGGTCTTGTTAGACATTAAAGTTGAGGAAGGAAAAGTTGAATTACTGGACTCACTAACTAAAGAAGATAAAGACTACACCATCGTGAAGGGGATATATAGTCAACAGGTAATTTCAATCATTATTAACTATATCTCGGTCTATTAATTATTAGTTCGTCATTTCATGATATGAACTATTTAATAACCCCTTTATTAATTTTCTTTGCCGGTGGGCAGGGCATGGGCAAAGTTCATCAAGGTGACTCCA
>NW_021209373.1:0-1069 GCF_002162155.2 Triticum dicoccoides
GATAGCCCATACTCAAATCAAAGATGGGGTAAGACAATAGGCCCAACAACTAATCACAGGGACCAATCGATGAAGATATCATCTTTCTTCAACACACACTACACAAGGATATCCCTTTGGAACGAACTAAGTCAGGCAAGCTTTTATCTTCCAACTCTCCAAGTTGTTGTCTAGCTTAACCCACTAGCTCCGAGATATCCATCACAGATTCTTGGAGAAAGGGTGGTTCACAAGAACCCGACTTGATCACGAGCTCAACATAGCAGTCAGGTGACAACCTGGTAATACTTCCGAGAAGACATTCAGAAAATCACGAACCACCGGTATGTTACTAAGCTCGAGAACAACCTCGCCTTTCAGGGCAAGACGATATGATCAAATGAGCGAGGACTTGACAAAATCCTAACTCATCAATCGAAATGTGCACCAGGAAGATGGACAAGGTAGCACGATCAATCTTAGAATGATGATTCAAGAACCAACACGTTAAGAATGAGGTTATTGACCATTTAACTACCAAGCAACGAGGTTGCTGGGAGTATTGATTTCACACATCACAATTCATTTGTCGGTATTCCGGTTGCATCAAGACGAGGGCCGAGGAATGACTAATGATGGTGAGAAGTATCACTACGTCAAAATTCATGAGAGTTGGTGCAGTTCTCATGACAATTCTGACATAAAGGGGGTAATACTCCAAGGTAGAACAGAACCAAAAGCTGAATTGGCATTTGATCTGCGGAATACAACTACTTTGACCCAATCCTAGATATGGATGAGGTACTGGAGTTTGTTTCTCCAAGTCATTCAGGACAGAATGGCTTGACGGACCACAAGGGTAATAGGCATCGATAAACAAAGGTATGCATACCCTTGACTATCAATTGATAGACGAAGGTCAGTAGACAACTAAAGAGGGACAACTCAAAGGAACATATAATTTTCTGAGTTGTGGATGCATGGTTTAGCATGTTGAACCAAGTTCAACATGTTTCTTCCGGATAACCCATGCAGAAAGGTAGAACTGGCAGAGCCACAATATATAATGGAGAACTCATCAAAAGTAATC
>NW_021209374.1:0-1161 GCF_002162155.2 Triticum dicoccoides
GGCGTGCGATACTCCTTGCCCGGCGGTGGCGCGTCCGTCACAAGCTTCTCAGCATCCATCTTGCCCCATTGCACCTTTGCGCGGGCAAGGGCCCGACGGGCACCTTCAATACAGGCGGAGTGCTTGATGACTTCAACCCATGGACACGCATCCACCAGCTGCCGCACCAGGCCGAAGTAGCTCCCAGGCATGGCCTCCTTGGGCCACAGCCGAACTATGAGGCCCTTCATGGCCTGTTCGGCCACCTTGTGGAGCTCGACCAGCTGCTTCAGCTGGTCGCTAAGGGGCACCGGATGTCCGGCCTCAGCATACTGAGACCAGAAGACCTTCTCCATCGAGCTCCCCTCCTCGGCCCTATAGAAAGCGGTAGCATCAGACACGCTGCGGGGCAGATCTGCGAACGCTCCTGGAGAGCTCTGAATTCGGGTAATGATAGGTAATTCACACTCACATGCTTGCTTTGCATGAAAAATGCCTTACCCGCCGCTATTTTCTTCAACACCTCGATTTCCTGGAGGGCCTTGTAGGCTTCGGCCTTCGCGGCTTTGGCACTCTCAAGAGCCGATTTAAGCTCGAACTCTCGAGTCTTGGAGTTGCGCTCCAAACTCTCATGTTTTTCCACGAGAGCCTGGAGCTCTTGATGTACCTCCGCCACCCGCGCCTCCGGACCTTGTTCCTTATGGTGAAGAATATCGGATTCCTGAAGAATCTGCTGAAGAAGATCCCTCTGCTGCTTCCACAGAGCAGATGGATGAAGAAATTGAAGTTGAGGCTTTCAGCTCAACTCCTTAGGTATCATCGCCAACGCCTCAGTTCACAGCTGAAGAGGCCGGCGTTGAAGAAATGGAAGTGGATGAGGATGTGGACATTGGTTGCGCCACTCCAGTGATGAACAATGATTTTTGGGATAGTCAACACCCCAACTCTCCTCTGTTCACACCAATCTAGCAAATTCCTCAGTCCCCAGCTCCAACTGAAGTTCAGATGGGTTCTGATGAAATCCACATTGCCCCTTCCACTCATGAAAAGATTCCGGCCACTAGTGCTGATGAAAATGTTGCTGAAGAAATGGAGGCCCAGGCTGCCACTGAAGCAGATGCTGAAATTCCTCAGCTTGTGGCTCCAGAAATTGAGATTCCGGAAGTTGTTCTTCAAATCACT
>NW_021209375.1:0-2684 GCF_002162155.2 Triticum dicoccoides
AGCCGAACTCGAGCACAGACTCGAGCACAATGGCGACATACGCCTCCTCCCAACGTCAACCGCACGCTCGTACGCTGTCCCGGTGTGCCCGACGCGTCCAGTATGCACCCATAACACGAACCAGTTGCGCCCGCCTCGCCGCCATGGCTTATTGCCCTGCACCGCTGCGGCCTCAGCCGCAGCGCAATACCTCCATGCCGCCATGCCACTGTGTGTCGTTGAAGCTGCCACCACGCAGGTCCTCCACTGCCTCCTCACTGTGCTGCCACAACCACCACGGCCTCCTCGCCGCGCCGCGCACCTCCATAGACCGACACACGGCCCGGAGCATCGCGCAGCCGCCAGCGAATTCCGCCACCGCCGGCACACCTCCGGTAAGGAGAACGACGCCCAAGATAAACCAGCTCATGATACCAATTGTTTGTCCCTAGCCTACTCACTGAACCACGGCGATCACCGGAGACAAGGAACAAACAAGAGAGAAAGAGAGGGCACGAGGTTTCCCGGCGCACAAACGCCTCCGACCGCACGAACAACCCCTTGTATTTCTGGCGAGCTCGAACTCCGCCACACAGGCCACCCCAGGGCGTATACACTCTGAGAGGCTACATCTCTCTCTGAGTCCTTTGGCTCTACCACCTGCCAGCACCTTAAGTAGTAGACAGTGCACATACACAGCTCATGCGCCACACCGGCCACTAAGCCATGCCCACACGCATTAGCTAACCACTGACTACATGCACGCCCACGCACTCCACACTATATGCACGTCCAACGGCTTGGCTGACCCAGCTGCTCCACTTACGGCGGCACGGCACGAACGACCCGGCCGAGTCTTCGCACGAACCATCCAGCCACGAACGGCCAGCTCCGAGAGTCCAACCACGAGCGCACCCGTCAAGATTAATGCTATCAATTTCCTTCCTAATCTTGACGTGCCTTGCTGTTGATCGTGTCTTGAACGCCTTCGCTCGACATCATCACGTGCCTCCGCGCCCGCTGCAACGTGTCGTGTGCCTGCCGTCGTCAGAGTTGATGCATCTTGCGTCGTTGTCGTCGTCACAGCCATGAGCCAGCCCGTGGACCCGACCTGGCGCACCGACGCCAGCCGCACCGTGCTCCGTCACGCCTCCGGTGGCATACGCCGAGCTCCTTCTCCGCTGGCGACACACGCCTGGCGTCCCTCTGCGCCCCGCACTTTCCACGCGCACCCGACGCGCCCGACGAGCCCGACCGCACGAGTGCGTCCTGCATGTCCCGCGCGGATCCGACGCGCCCGACGAGCCCAACCGCACTAGACGCTGACCGCCCGTCGCCTCCGCGTCCGCCATGGCAGCCGCCAGTGACAAACGCCGGAAGGATGTAGCCGAACTCGAGCATAGACTCGAGCATAATGCCGACATACTCCTCCTCCCAACGTCAACCGCACGCTAGTACGCGGTCTCGACGTGCCCGACGCGTCCAGTATGCACCCATAACACGCACCGGTCGCGCCCGCCTCGCCGCCACGGCTTATTGCGCTGCACCGCTGCGGCCTCAACCGCAGCGCAGTACCTCCATGCCGCCATGCCACTGTGTGTCGTTGAAGCCGCGACCACGCAGGTCCTCCACGGCCTCCTCACTGTGCTGCCACGACCACCACGGCCTCCTCGCCGCGCCGCGCACCTCCATAGACCGACACACGGCCCGTAGCAACGCGCAGCCGCCGGCGAACTCCGCCACCGCAGGCACACCTCCGGTAAGGAGAACGACGCCCAAGATAAACCAGCTCATGATACCAATTGTTGGTCCCTAGCCTACTCACTGAACACGGCGATCACCGGAGACAAGGAACAAACAAGAGAGAGAGAGGGCACGAGGTTTCCCGGCGCACAAACGCCTCCGGCCGCACGAACAACCCCTTGTATTTCCGGCGAGCCCGAACTCCGCCACACACACCACCCCAGGGTGAGCACATATACACTCCGAGAGGCTACATCTCTCTCTGACTCCTTTGGCTCTACCACCTGCCAGCACCTTAAGTAGTAGATAGTGCACATACACAGCTCATGCGCCACACCGGCCACTAAGCCATGCCCACACGCAATAGCTAACCACTGACTACATGCACGCCCACGCACTCCGCACTACATGCACGCCCAACGGCTTGGCTGACCCAGCTGCTCCACTTACGGTGGCACGGCATTAACGACCCGGCCGAGTCTTCGCACGAACCATCCAGCCACGAACGGCCAGCTCCGCGAGTCCAACCACGAGCGCACCCGTCAAGATTAATGCTATCAATTTCCTTCCTAATCTTGACATGCCTTGCTGTTGACCGTGTCTTGAACGCCTTCGCTCGACATCATCATGCGCCTCCGCGCCTGCTGCGACGTGCCGTGTGCCTGCCGTCGTCAGAGTTGATGCAGCTTCCGTCGCTGTCATCGTCACAGCCATGAGCCAGCCCGTGGACCCGACCTGGCGCACCAACGCCAGCCGCACCGTGCTCCGTCACGCCTCCGGCGGAATACGCCGAGCTCCTTCTCCGCTGGCGACGCACGCCTGGCGTCCCTCTGCGCCCCGCACTTTCCACGCGCACCCGACGCGCCCCATGAGCCCGACCGCACCAGTGCGTCCTGCACGTCCCGCGCGCATCCGACGCGCCCGACGAGCCCAACCGCACCAGACGCTCACCGCGCGCCGCC
>NW_021209376.1:0-1212 GCF_002162155.2 Triticum dicoccoides
AGCTCCAAAATGACCTATTTAACCTAGGCTAGCTCTAAAATTACCTATACTTAGCATTTTTTCCTCCAAAATGACTCAATATGCTTAGCTAGCTGAAAAATTACATAATAAGCTTAATTAGCTCCAAAATGACATATTTAACCTAGGATAGCTCTAAAATGACCTATACTTAGCATTTTTCCTCCAAAATGACTTAATATGCTTAGCTAGCTTAAAAATGACATATTTAACCTAGGATAGCTCTAAAATGACCTACACTTAGCATTTTTTCCTCCAAAATGACTTAATATGCTTAGCTAGCTCTAAAATGATATAATATGCTTAATAAATGACATATTTTAGGTCCTAAATGACTTCATATGCTTAGCTAGCTCCAAAATGACATAATAACCATATTTAGCTCCAAAATGACCTATTTAACCTAGGCTAGCTCTAAAGTGACCCATAGTTAGCATTTTTCCTCCAAAATGCTCAATATGCTTAGCTAGCTCAAAAATGACATAATAAGCTTAATTAGCTCCGAAATGACATATTTAACCTAGGATAGCTCTAAAATGACCTATACTTAGCATTTTTTCTCCAAAATGACTTAATATGCTTAGCCTAGCTTAAAAATGACATATTTAACCTAGGATAGCTCTAAAATGACCTATACTTAGCATCCTTTCCTCCAAAATGACTAAATATGCTTAGCTAGCTCTAAAATGATATAATATGCTTAAGAAATGACATTATTTAGGTCCTAAATGACTTCATATGTTTAGCTAGCTCCAAAATGACATAATAACCTTACTTAGCTCCAAAATGACCTATTTAACCTAGGCTAGCTCTAAAATTACCTATACTTAGCATTTTTTCCTCCAAAATGACTCAATATGCTTAGCTAGCTCAAAAATTACATAATAAGCTTAATTAGCTCCAAAATGACATATTTAACCTAGGATAGCTCTAAAATGACCTATACTTAGCATTTTTCCTCCAAAATGACTTAATATGCTTAGCTAGCTTAAAAATGACATATTTAACCTAGGATAGCTCTAAAATGACCTACACTTAGCATTTTTTCCTCCAAAATGACTTAATATGCTTAGCTAGCTCTAAAATGATATAATATGCTTAACAAATGACATATTTTAGGTCCTAAATGACTTCATATGCTTAGCTAGCTCCAAAATGACATAATAACCATATTTAGCTCCAAAATGACCTATT
>NW_021209377.1:0-1047 GCF_002162155.2 Triticum dicoccoides
TGTCACACCCTAGCTAGTCATGCATTAGAGTGTTGCATCATGTTTACTCATTCATCAGAAACTTGAAATGGGGATCTGTGAAACCCTCAGAATCATTTTGAAAATGACCCAAATAAAAATTTCTCCAAAAGGGTCCAAGAAAATGCTCATGTTGATCTCTGAAAATATTGGACAGAGATAAAAATCAAACCAATATTTTTAGTGGCTCATGGACATTTATTTTGGGCATTTGGAATTAATGCATAAATATTTGCTTTGGAAATATATTTCTATATATATAAATATATGTCCAAATATTATGCCAATTATAAAGGAGCTCTGGAATAATATATCTAGCTCCTGCAAAAAATTGGCATAAGTTAAATAAATGATTTAATATATTATTTAAATCAAAACAAATGTCAGAAATTAGAAAACAGAAAAATAAATAAAGGGAGAAACTTACCTGGGCTCCTCCCTGTGCAGCCCAGCCAGCTGGCCGGCCCAGCCAGCAGGCGGCCCAGCCCGCCTCCCTCCTCTGTCGTCTTCGTCCCGACAGAGGGAGGGGAGTGTGGCCGGCGCGCGCGCGCGCCACCGCGCCACGCCACCTCTCTCCCTGCCTGCCTGCCCTCCCCTCCTCGCCTCGATGCCCTGGACGATGCCACGCCTCCCCCCTGCTCTCTCTCACTCTCCCTCGGCTCTCCCCTCCTCTCCCTCGCTCTCTCTCTCACACGGCCGAACACCACCGTCGCCGCCGTTCGCCATAGCAGCCATCTCCGGCCACCCCTCGCTCCCCCGACTAGCTCAGCGGCTCCGCCTCGACCTCCTCTTCCTCCCCACCGCTCCACGGGTCTCCGGAAGCCCTGCATCGCCGCCACGTCGCCGTTCCCCTCCTCGGGCTCCGACCACCGTCGCCGTCGATTCGCCGTCTCCAGCGCGTCCCCGAGCCCGCTTCGACGCCCACTGCAACCGCGGTGAGCTACGCCACCGTTTACCCCTCTTCTCCCCCTCGTTCCCTCACCGCAGCCTCCTCCCCACCACGGCCGAACCTCCGCCGTCGCCGAGCTC
>NW_021209378.1:0-1317 GCF_002162155.2 Triticum dicoccoides
GGGGAAGCCTCCAATCGACCCCACACGCGTCTCGCTCGACTTCTTACGCAGCAGTTAAAGCCGGATCGATCCTGGTGCTCCATGATAGTCGGGATGGCCGCCTTGCCTTTTACCTCCCTTCCAGTGTTATCAAATGCATCCCCTTGACAAAGCAGGACATGCAGATCTGTGCCACTTGCCCACTTTGTCTGCATCCGCGAAGACCTATCAAGCAGTGCCCCGGCGTGTTCCTGCTCGATGGCGAACCGGCCTTGACATGTCAAACTTCAGGGTTCTATGGGTGCGTCTCATCCATGATAAGCAGCAAGACGGTAGCAAAACCGTCCAAGCACGTGTCTTCTCTGCAACAGACAAACATGACCGCTGGGTCTCACTGAGCACCAGGGTCATGGCTGACGACATCATTCCTATTGCGGCACTTGTTTACTTACGGGTGCCCTTCTTGTTCCTGGGGCCCGCGGGGGGCTCACTCTGATGGTATGTCCAAGGAGGCAACAATGTCGTGCTCCACCTCAAAGAGAGCACCGGCAAGTTCTCCTACTTGAGGATGCCCGGACAAGCCGACATCAACAGCAACAGGAGGAACCTCCGGGTCATTGGCAACATGAGCCGTGTCCGGATCGTCGGGGAGAACCTCGAGATGCTCCGATATGCCGCCCATGGTGGCGGGGCATGCACGGTTGAGAGGGATGGCAACATCGGGTCCTGGCCCACGCGGGCCTGGAGACTGTATTTTTTCGATAGAGCACCTCAGGCTCAACTCCAAGGTATTTTGTACTGTGTGGCAGTGAATGCCGTGCCGAGTACATCTGGTTGTTGAATGTCGACACCCAGAACATGATGCAGGAATGTGCACATGGGCTGAACAAGAGGGCGCTGGTCGGGCGTTCCCTTATTAGATCTCATGGCCGCCAACTCTCAGCGCGTGCTTGTGTTTGTGTGATGACACCGCGCAGAAGGAGGCCGACAGTAGGTGGTATACAAGTATTTATTTTGCTTTAGAATCCACCTTGGTTAAATTTACCAAATGAGTTTCAGGTCGACCGAAAAGTAGAGCATACATCCCTAGTTCCTTCTCACCCAATTATTTGTTACAACTTTGAGGTTCCATGTCTGAATTTTGTAGCTCGATACTTAATTATGAGTATATTGAGCTACAAAAAATCTTGTATGAGAAATATGTACTCTAGATGAAAATTTTATCTATGTAATTAAAGTTTCGGGGCTTGTTCTTTTAAAACTTGCCAACCCGGGTTTGGCTCAACATGGGTGCTTACATTTTTGGTAAATTATTTTTCTAGTGCTAGCCGTCTATGG
>NW_021209379.1:0-427 GCF_002162155.2 Triticum dicoccoides
CGGGGTTCGTCAATCGTGGAAATCACTCTGGGACCCCAAAATAGTGAGTAATAGTCCATGAAACGGGCCAAAATCGACCAAAATTGCGAGTGTTGATGACCAACACGTAATCGCACGTTTTTCAACAACTATAAAAATCGCTTCAGGGCCCCAAAACGGTGAGTAATAATCCACGAAAAGGGTTAGAATTGAACAAAACTATGAGTGTTGACGACGCACACGTAAACGCGCCCCGGGGATGGTCCATCGTGGAAATTGCTTTGGGACACCAAATGGTGAGTAATAATGTACGGAAAGGACCATAATCGGCCCAAATTGTGAGTGGTTATGACCGACACGTAAACGCACCCCGGGGTTCATCAATCGTGGAAATCACTCAAGGACCCCAAAACAGTGAGTAATAATCCACGAAATGGGCCAAAATTGG
>NW_021209380.1:0-959 GCF_002162155.2 Triticum dicoccoides
AAACTAAAGGGTCATTATGTGGTGGATTTGCTTGACAGAATAAGGATAGAATACATGCAGAAATTTCATTATCGTGCAGGAATAGCCGAGGCAAAATTCATGGGCCACATTATCATCCCTGCCGTGATGAATGAACTGAAGCAGAAGACAACAGGCTTGGAAATGAACATGACGCTTTGCTCGGGTACCACAGCAGAGATATCATATTTGGATAAAGAGAAGAGGGAATGGAGATATCCAGTGGATTTAGAAGCTAGAACTTGCAGTTGTAGGCAATGGCAGATAACTGGGTTGCCATGCATTCATGCCTTGTTTTTCATCACTTCTCTCCCAGGTCCAGCAGGGAACATACAGCAGTATGTGCATGATTACTACTCTGTTGCAAGGTTCAAAGCCACATATGCTTATGCCTTGCCTGCTATGGAGGGAAAACAACAATGGGACATGGTGGACCCTGGATTCAAGCTTTGCGCTCTAGTTCTGAAGAGAGCAGCAGGTAGACCAAGGAAGAGTCGAATAAGACCTCGTAGCGAAGGAGCTGGACTTGGAGCGAGGAAGCGTAAGTGCACAAGATGTGGTGGGTCTGGTCATTTCGGTAAGTATTGTGATAACACAGTAGATCCAGCATTCGGAGAGAGTTTCGATGAAGGCTTCGATGAAAATGTTGGTCAGCAGCCGGTTGCCTCAACAGATGATGAAAATGTTGGTCAACAGCCGGTTGCCTCAACAGATGATGAAAATGATGGTCAACAGCCGGATGATTTTGACGATGATCCAAAATATCCTCCAAATAATGATTCAAGTGAGGCTCCAAATGGTAATCCAAGTGAGGCTCTAAATGGTGATCATGGTGATCCAAGTGAGGCTCCAAATGATGATCCAAGTGAGGCTCCAAATGGTGACCAACCTTCTGTTGTTGTGAGTTCTGCTAGGTATGTAAATCTTGCAAGGGTCAAATA
>NW_021209381.1:0-1131 GCF_002162155.2 Triticum dicoccoides
CACAGTTACTCAAGAAAGATAAGAAGTTTGAATGGACAGAAGCCTGCGAGAAAAGCTTCCAAGAGCTAAAGCGGAAGTTAACAACAGCACCAGTATTAATTGTACCCGATATACACAAGAATTTTGAAGTATTTTGTGACGCATCCAGAAAGGGTCTCGGATGCGTGTTGATGCAAGAAGGCAAGGTTGTCGCCTACGCTTCAAGGCAACTTCGCAAACACGAGGAAAATTATCCCACTCATGATTTAGAAATGGCAGCAGTTATTCATGCACTCAAGGAATGGAGGCATTTTCTACTTGGGAATCGATGTGAGATATATACGGATCACAAAAGCCTCAAATACATTTTTACGCAGCCAGAACTAAATTTACGGCAACGCCGCTGGTTAGAATTGGTAAAGGATTATGATGTTGGTATCCATTACCATCCAGGGAAAGCAAACGTAGTGGCTGATGCCCTGAGTCGGAACCCCAGCTCCGACGGGAACTATGTGCACAGCTTGAGGCCCGAATTCCATCAAGAATTTGTCAAGCTCAACTTGATAATGGTAGCAGAAGGCACCATATCAAACTTGGAAATACAACCACACCTTGTGGAGAAAATTAAAGAGGCTCAGTCCGGTCACCCCAGCATTGAAGGAATTAAAAGGAAGTTGAGTATGGGCAAGGCCTCGGAATTCGTCATAGACAATGAAGGAATATTATGGTACGGAGAAAGGCTATGCGTGCCAAACATAGAAGACCTTAAACAGCAAGTTTTAACTGAAGCACACACCACTCCATATTCGATCCACCCTGGAGGAACCAAAATGTATAAGGATATTCAGGAAAGATTTTGGTGGCACGGTATGAAGAGGGACATAGCCGCTTTCATTGCATGCTGCAACTCGTGTCAACGCATAAAAGCTGAACATCAGAGACCAGCCGGACTACTGCAACCTAACAAAATACCTGAGTGGAAATGGGATGAAATAGGGATGGATTTTATTGTCGGATTACCTCGGTCACGACACGGGAATGATGCCATATGGGTCATCACTGACAGGTTGACCAAAGTAGCACACTTTATTCCAGTAAAGACAACCTACACCACTCAGAGGCTTGCCAGGATTTATCTTTCCCGCATAGTCT
>NW_021209382.1:0-883 GCF_002162155.2 Triticum dicoccoides
GAAAGCACACCTTGGGGTTCGACAACAATGGAAATCGCTTTAGGACCGTAAAACGGTGAGTAATAGTCCACGAAAGGGACATAATCGACAAAAACCGCGATTGTTGATGACCAAAACATAAATGCACCAGGGGTTCGTCAATCGTGGAAATCCCTCCGGGACCCGAAACTGCGAGTAATAGTCCACAAAACGGGCGAGAATCGGCCAAAACTGCGAGTGTTGATGAATGACACGTAAGTGCATCTTTGGGTTCAACAACTATGGAAATCGCTTCGGGACCCCAAAAAGGTGAGTGATAGTCCACGAAACGGGTCAGAATTGGCCAGAACTATGAGTGTTGACGACGGGCACGTAAACGCACCCCCGGGATCGTGAATCGTGGAAATCGCTCTGGGACCCCAAAACGGTGAGTAATAGTCCACGAGTCGGACCAGAATTGGGCAAAACGGTGAGTGTTGATAACCGACACATAAACGCACCCCGGGGATCGCAAATCGTGTAAATCGCTCTAGGACCCCAAAACGGTGAGTAATAGTGCACCAAACAGACCAGAATCGGCCAAAACTGCGATTGTTGATGACCGACACGTAAGCGCACCGTAGGGTTTGTCAATCGTGGAAATCACTTCGGGATGCCAAAACTGTGTAATAGTTCAAAAACGGGCCAAAATCGGCCAAAACTGCGAGTCTTGACGACCAACACGCAAGCACACCTTGGGGTTCGACAAAAATGGAAATCTCTTTGGGACCCCAAAACGGTGAGTAATAGTCCACGAAACGGGTCGGAATCAACAAAACCTGCGAGTGTTGATGACCGACACGTAAACGCACCCAGAGGTTCGTCAATCGTGGAAATCACTCCGGGACCCCAAAACAGTGAGTAA
>NW_021209383.1:0-998 GCF_002162155.2 Triticum dicoccoides
CATGAAATCTCTCGACAATTGTGTCGTGATCATCATCAACCTTATGAGCTCTTCCAGGAATTCAATTGAATTCATGATGGGTAATACCATCCTTGCCCCTCGATGATTCCTGTTCTCATCGACCACTTTATTGCCTTCCGTTCAACACAACTTGTTCGTGTTTTGTGTAAACCTTGAGATCCCTGCTACCCAGCAGTTGATCTTCCTTACCTCGGAAGTATTACCATCTCTTTTTGTCAAGAATGTGGTGAGAATTTCACCACCTCTTAAGAATTCTTGATATCATAATACTTCTTGCCATCTTCGTTCATTCCTTGGCCCCCGCATTGTTTTCAACCGGAATACCGACAATTGAGCTATGACGTGTGAATTCAAAACTTCTAGCAAGCCTCTTGCTTTGAAGTGAAATTCTTAGACTATTGATTATTGAATCACGATTCCGACGTTGGTCGTGCAACCCAGCCCATATTTCGGGTGCACCTCTCAACCAATGTTTAATTGAGTATGTTTCCTCGAGCATACATCATTATACCATTTGATCTGACAAATGTTATCTCCTTGTTCACATAATTGTGGAAATCCATCTTGTCGGAAATCTCGATGGATTATCGCCGAGCCCATCAGCCACCTCCTCATCCTCTACTTGCTTTAATGATGAACTATTGTTTCAGGAACCCGCTCCCATAGTTCATTTCCCGAGAATCTTGCAATGCCATTTCAATGATTTGTGTTGCGCCTTTTCTTCTCGGACATCCTGAGTCTGAGGCATCATGACACCAATTGGATCTGAATCTCGGTCAGATATAATGGTTGGGACAACTTTCCAGGAGTTATGTTGTTTGTCCTTTGATGACCCGGTAACATGATGTCATGCCTAGCACCTCCCCCCTGGCTGGAGGACCTATCATAATGATTTCTTTTGCAAGGATAACCATTCCTCCTGGAGGAAGTGGTAGGACTTATTTTATAAGTTACTCCTGATGGATCATTGGTGTATC
>NW_021209384.1:0-703 GCF_002162155.2 Triticum dicoccoides
CCCAATTCGCCATCGCCCCACTTCGCCGCCGTCTCCTGCCGACGTCGATGCCCCCGGAGCCACCAGAGCCATGCGTCGTCGACGCCACCGGAGCCGCCCCCAACGCCACCATAGCTGCGCGGCCACATCAGCGCCACCGAAGCCGTAGTCGACGCCACCGGATCCTCTCTCGCCACAATTGCCTCCCTCGCCGTCACTGGAGACGCCCCTGCCTCCCTCGCCACCACCGGAGCCATCCTCTGTAAGCCCCCACCCCTCCTCTCTCTCTCTAAATTAGTTAGGTTAATTTAGTTAGGAAAAGAATTTAGTTAGGAAGATAATTTAGATAGGGCTTTGACAGAGACGCCCCTGCCTCCCTCGCCGTAGGAAAAAATTGTATATCCTTAACTAGGGTAGTAGGGTTATGGTTGTAGTGTTTAATTACAAATGTTAGGAAAGTAAGGTTTAACTAGATGTTAACTAGGGTGGTAGGATTTAGTTTAGAGAAAAAAAATCAATATAAGAATATAAATTTCTATTAGTGTTGCCAGTCTAGTAGTTTCTTAATTTTTAGTGAATTTTTATTAGAACAAAAATTTAGGACATAATTTGAGTTCTAGGGTTCATCCATCTATATTTGGTTTTTGGATTGAGTTTCAGAGAGAATGAGATTTGTGTAGATTTTCTTGAAGTGTCAAACACTAGGAGATGCAAATTTGAAGTG
>NW_021209385.1:0-1264 GCF_002162155.2 Triticum dicoccoides
AAGATTGTTCTAGTTTTCAAAAAACTCGCATTTTTGGAAAATTGTTAACCAATTCAAATAATGTAGTTTCCTTTTCTTTGTTTTTTCCTGTTATCTTTTTTTTCTTTTTTTGTTTCTCTGTTTGTTTTTTCTTTTGTTCTGCTTTTTTCATTAAAATGTTTAAAATTTGTTCGTGTTTCTAAAAATTGTTCAGAAGTTTCAAATATTAGTTCTCAAAATTGAAAAAATGTTTGTGTTTTTGCAAAAAATGTTTAGAAAATGAAAAGTAAAAAATGTGCAAAATATTTGAAATTTGTTTGCCTTTCGAAGAAGTGCCAGGATTTTTCAAATAAAAGATTGCATATTTTATAAAAAAATGTTCGTGTTTCAAAAAATTTGTTCAAAATTTTTAAAAAATGTTCTGGATTTCAAATTTTTGTTCACGTACTCAAAAAAATTTGTTCTTTAAAATTTGTTCGGGATTTTCAAAATTGTTCTCCGTTTTAAAATTTGTTCTCAAATTCAATAAATGTTCGTGCGTTAGAAAATTGTTCACAAATTCTGAAAAGGTTCACATTTTCAAAAAATGTTTTGGGAAATTCAAAATTTGTTCGCGATATCATAAATTGTTCCCTTTTGTCAAAACAAAATCGTACATTAAAAAATTTAACTAAAATTCGAAAAATGGTAAAGTTTTTTTTTCAAACAGTGTTAACTCTTATATTTTTGTTAGTTCTTCTTGTTTTTCGCTGTACATTGGTCCACTAAGCTCTTCCGTCGGAGTGGCTAGTACCCAGCGAGCACAAGTAGGCAGTCCGTAGTTCGATTCCCAGCTATTGCGAGTTCGCGACCTACCATTTTAGCATCTTTTTTCCACTTGGTTTCTGCAGCGCACTGCAATGGGCCGGCCCAATCGATGCACCACGAGCGATGTGCCTGTGCGAAAGCGTGGCAATTTGACGCAAAATGCGTCAAATAGGAACTCCCCTGAATCAGATAGTATGTACGTTGTTGCAGTTTCGAGCCATGGCAGGTTTGGTGCAGTTGGGGCGATCTGTAGAGACTCTGGAGGGGCCTTCTTGGGAGCATCGGTGCATGTTCTCAGGTACATTGTTGAACCACAAACTCTCGAAGCATTGACAATCAGAGAGGCACTGGCACTCACATGATCTCTACCAGTGGCGAATCCATATGGCATCGGATTGCAAAGTGGTGGTGAAGGACTTGAACAAGGAAAATTCAGCGAGTTATGGAGCCATCATACATGAAATAATATACCACTCTT
>NW_021209386.1:0-2273 GCF_002162155.2 Triticum dicoccoides
AGGTCCGAGGAGGAAAATGATACGATTGTGCGGACCCACGTGAAGGAGTTCTTTAAAGGGGTGAAAGCAAAGAGACATCCACCTCCGGAGGAGAAGGTAGATCCAGTGAAAGCAAAGCGCACTATCGATGCCCTGAGGAAACCACCAAAGTCTCCGCCGAGAACCAACTATGAGCGCATTACTGAACAGACATATCTCCAAGCCCAGTGGTCGGGAACTACTGTCAGTGCTAAAAGGTCAAAAGAACGAGCAAAGGGGAAAAAAACTGCCCAGCTCGGCGAACAAGCACAGCAATCGTGCCCCCCACTCAATGTGTCTAATGCTCCGGGGACGGTGGCCGGTTATGGCAATCTTGACGATTACCTGCCTGACGATGCACTTCCTGATTTCTTGGAGGTGGGCGAACACAGATACGAGTATGGGAAGCCTCTCGTCAAAGATGAAAAATCTCTGACAACAATGATGCGAAGATTCCATAATTGGTACATGGAAACCTGCAGAGAGTCTGAGGGTAAGAATGCTTTGTATCTGCATATTAAAGAGGAGCACGATCTCGTTACAAATGATCTGTTGATTGTTCCATTTGATGAGTTCTTCGCGTTCTTCAATCAAAAGGCCCTCGATAAACTAATGGTCTTTTGCTACTGTCTGTAAGTACTATTTCTGTCATTAAGTCTCTATATATAGCTCGGCTCTTTCATTTCATGTATTTATTATTAATTATCCTCAATATACTATGCAGATTGAAGATTGTCGAGTGCAAAAAACAAGAAATTTATGATATTTGGTTCATTAACACAAATATCATAGATGAATTTCTGGTTAAGAAGGACATCAAAGAGGCCGAGGACAACGTGCTACAATCATTGATAAAAAATCAAAACAAAGATACCATACTCTTTCCTTACAACGGCAAGTGAGTGTTACTGTCGTGTGCATATTTGGTTTCCCTTATTACTCGAGCGAGGTTATAGTAATGTAATTGATGAGTTATGCATGCGTGCGCAGGTTCCACTATATTCTTCTGGAGATTAAGCTTGAGCGTGGACTAGTAACCGTCTTAGGCTCAAGACGGAAAGATCCCAAATCCTATGCGGACATGACTGAAATGCTCAGCAAGTAAGTTCAATCGATCATTATCGCACCATATCGGCAACTTTTTGTTCATTTCCTGATATCTCAAGTAATAATAATTATTTTCTTTGTCTTGAAGGGTTTGGAAACAGTTCACCGCAGAAGCTCCGGGACTGCCGAAGGAGCTGCGATATACATACCCGAAAGTAAGTACTACTGGCTAGCTAGTTGCGCGCATCTCCCGTTGATTCTATAGCTATACTTTCATCAATGCCATTTATAATGCTTCATTATCACTTTGATTGACCTCTATTTCTCGTAAAGTGCTTGTGGCAGGAAGAAGGGAATGATTTCTATGGATACTACGTGTGCGAGTTCATCCAGAACGCGACTTTGAAAAACAAGCGGGGCTACTCTCAAAGACCATATGAAGTGCGTAAGCAGTAATATTCACAGTTTCATTTTATTACACCATCATTTCTGTTGACTTTCATTCATATATATGTATTAATTAACCCCCTTCTTCAAATTAGACGTGGCAGATGCGGAATGAACTCCTAGAACCAGATCGCATGAAAGCAATTCAAGAGGAATTGGCGGGATTCTTTCTTGACCACGTCATCAATAAAGCCGGAGAATACCATGTGGAAATTGATTTCAATTGCTAGGGGATTGTAATTATAAGAGATCTTATACATATTGTACATGCATGTATGTAGCCAGTAGCGTCAGATACTTGTTGTTCGACCAATCTCTCGGAGAAGGAGAGAGGTCGATCGATCACTTCTCTCGGTATGCATGAACTTCTATACTGAATGGTTCTCTCGACCACTTATGTATATATAGTACGTAGAGTCGACCAAGCACGGACATAAGAGAGGAGAATTCTCTCTATTAATTAGCTAGCTAACACAATATATGAAACACGTAAATTAACCCCCCAAAACCCCTAATCCCCCCCCCCTCCTTTCAAAAAAATAACAAAAACCCCAACCAATGGAATGCTGACGTGTGGATGCTTTTTGGTCCCGGTTGGTGCCACCAACCGGGACCAAAGGATCCCTGTCTGGGCTCGGCGCACAGGGCCACGTGGAGGCACATTGGTCCCGGTTCTTGTTTGACCCGGAACTAATGGGTGGAGGTATTAGTAACGGCCCATTAGTCCCGGTTCATGAACCGGGACTAAAGGCCCTTACGAA
>NW_021209387.1:0-1023 GCF_002162155.2 Triticum dicoccoides
TGCTCCACCATTCAACATATACACGTATCCGGTTTGTGACTTAGAGTCATCCGGATCTGAGTCGAAGCTAGCGTCGACGTAACCCTTTACGACAAGCTCTTCGTCTCCTCCATAAACGAGAAACATGTCCTTTGTCCTTTTCAGGTACTTCAGGATATTCTTGACTGCTGTCCAGTGTTCCTTGCCGGGATTACTTTGGTATCTAGCTACCAAACTCACGGCAAGGTTTACATCAGGTCTGGTACACAGCATGGCATACATAATAGATCCTATGGCTGAAGCATAGGGGATGACACTCATCTCTTCTTTATCTTTTGCCGTGGTCGGTGACTGAGCTGAGCTCAATCTCACACCTTGTAACATAGGCAAGAACCCCTTCTTGGACTGATCCATTTTGAACCTCTTCAAAATCTTATCAAGGTATGTGCTTTGTGAAAGACCTATGAGGCGTCTCGATCTATCTCTATAGATCTTGATGCCTAATATATAAGCAGCTTCTCCAAGGTCCTTTATTGAAAAACACTTATTCAAGTAGGCCTTAATGCTGTCCAGAAATTCTATATTATTTCCCATCAAGAGTATGTCATCTGCATATAATATGAGAAATGCTACAGAGCTCCCACTCACTTTCTTGTAAACGCAGGCTTCTCCATAAGTCTGCATAAACCCAAACGCTTTGATCATCTCATCAAAGCGAATATTCCAACTCCGAGATGCTTGCACCAGCCCATAAATGGATCGCTGGAGCTTGCATACTTTGTTAGCGTTCTTAGGATCGACAAAACCTTCCGGCTGCATCATATACAGTTCTTCCTTAAGATGCCCGTTAAGGAATGCTGTTTTGACGTCCATCTGCCATATCTCATAATCATAGTATGCGGCAATTGCTAACATGATTCGGACGGACTTTAGCTTCGCTACGGGAGAGAATGTCTCGTCGTAGTCAATCCCTTGAACCTGTCGATAACCCTTAGCGACAAGTCGAGCTTTATAGATGGTGACATTACCATCCGCGTCTGTCTT
>NW_021209388.1:0-695 GCF_002162155.2 Triticum dicoccoides
GTTTAGCGATTGCTAAGGCGCGACGTCCTCGCACGTTCGTAGTCGGATCGTCAAAGTCGACTTCCACCAAAGCGAAATCCACCATCTCATCGAAAGACGGGACACCTTTGCCTCTATCATCGCGCCTTAGCAATCGCTAAACCAACTCCGAGAGGTTATTGACCACGCCGGAGCACGATCAACCTGACCACGAGGGTCTGTTTACTGCGAGCAAACGAAGAACAAGCAAGAAACTAAGATTGCAATCTGGATATCGCGAATATAAGATGAAAGTTTTATTGATCAAGGTGGGGTTCTGTGACGCCTTTGTCTGGTCGTTGAACACAAACGAAGTACGCGAAGTTGCAGCTATGGCGAACTTTTAATCTAAACAAAACCCAAAGTCTAAACGATGCCCTAAGGGCTGTATATATGGAGGAAGAGGGGGGAATTTCGTGGCCCTTGGTGGAGGGGTCCGAAATCAACCCTATCTCTTGTTTCCCCACACATACGGACTCTAAAAATAGCCTATACTTATGTATTTCGAAATTACATGGGCCTGGCCCAATAATAAGGTGACGCAGCACCTAAAATAGCCTCGGGACGAAATTTATGAAGTGGCATCTTGTATATTTCGTCCAAGGCTTCATGCACCCATTATGGTGGCTTCAAAGTCCTGAAATCATCATTTGTAACTCCGTTCTTGTTCCCCTTGC
>NW_021209389.1:0-1014 GCF_002162155.2 Triticum dicoccoides
AAGTCTGCCGAGCACATATCGTGTGCAGACGCTAAGTGGTGGAAACATGTATGAAGAAGTACACCCCTGCAGGGTTATCATGATCTATTCGAATAGCCGCGTCCGCGGTAAAGGACTACTTGGTTGCCTATACAGTTCATAGACAAGTAAATGGAAACTACTAAAAGCCTCAAGATAAGAGTGAGTGCCGAGGATGGCTCTTCCGTAGGAAGACGGAGGTGGATCCTCGGTAGTGTATTGAAGTGGTGAGTAGTGGACTCGTGTGCGCAAAACCATTTCAAGTTGGAGTATCGTAGGATAGTCTAGCCAAGAGTCAAAGCTGGCTTGCTGCAATAACTCCACCAACCCTTCTTGATAATATGCATGTATGTAGGATCTGATGTAAGTCTTGCTGAGTACCTTCGTACTCATGTTGCTATAATTTACATTTTTACAGAAGACGCTGCAACCCTTCTGATGGGTTCTATGTAGACGTTGACATCAACGAGTAGGCTAAAGGCCCAGGTGGTGACCCTGAGCTTGTGAAGGACCACGTGGTATAGCTAGGCTTTCCAAGCCTCTTTTATTTTACTAGTTGTCTGTACTCAGACAAGTTACTTCCGCTGTTGGTTTGTATGACTGTATGACTTGTATGTTGGGTCGTGAGACCCGTACCTTTGTGTATGTTATGTATGGCTCCCTGAGCCTTAAATAAAGTACTTGTGTCGTAGAGTCATGTTGTGATGCTTCGTTGTATTTGCACATATCGAGCATATTGTGTGTATGATTGAAATGCTTGGTATGTGTGGGATCTGACTATCTAGTTGTTTATCTTTAGTAGCCTCTCTTACCGGGAAATGTCTCCTAGTGTTACCGCTGAGCCATGGTAGCTTGCTACTGCTCTGGAACACTTAGGCTGGCCGGCATGTGTCCTTCTTCGTTCCTGTGTCTGTCCCTTCGGGGAAATGTCACGCTTTGAGTACCGGAGTCATGTTAGCCCGCTACAGCCCGGTTTACCGGAGTCCTGCTAGCCCA
>NW_021209390.1:0-1061 GCF_002162155.2 Triticum dicoccoides
TGAGACTGAAGTCTCTCTGCAAAAACATAAAATAGGCAAACGTGAGTACAAATGTACCCAGCAAGACTTACATCAGAACTAACTACATATGCATCATTATCAACAAAGGGGTGGTGGGGTTTAACTGCAGCAAGCCAGCTTTGACTCGGTGGCTATCCTAAACTACGACTGCAAGCGACTCTTTTGAGGTGGCGCACACGAGTCCACATATTCACCATATCAATACACCACTATGGATCCGCTCCCGTCTCCCTACGAGAACGCCATCCATAGCACTCACGCTTATCTTGCGTATTTTAGAGTATCCACTTTCACTTGTCTATGAACTGATATAAGCAACCCAGAAGTCCTTTACCGCGGACACGGCTATTCGAATAGATCATATTAACCCTGTAGGGGTGTACTTCTTCACACACGCTCTCACCACTTACCGCCGTTTACACGACATGTACTCGGCAACCTTCAAGCGGAAGCCCAACATGGGTGTCGGCCACGGCCTACCTAAACACTCAAGTCTCTAGTCCAGGTTTATCGCCTATTCGGGTTCCATCCATGAGGAGATCCGGCCGGAGTTTCGCTCACAGCCCCAAACGATGTGAACAGGGTTCCGTGACACCAAACGGGCGCCCGGTTTACATGGCCACGTGCCTACCGCATCACAGCCCACCCCTACGGTCAGCGCTGCGCACGGCCTCCAGCATACTACAAACACCAGAAACTACTTGCAACTCCTGGACAGAGGACAAGGGTGATTAAGAAGCCGAGAGGGTCCATTGGTTTCGGGCCCAATGCGTGGTAGTAGCTGAATCATGGATCACAAACACAGAACTCAGTTCCTGAGGACGGCTGCAATGAGACAACCCACCATGTACTCCTACATGGCCTCTCACCGCTACCTTTACCAAATCGTGTTCACACACTTAGCTCACACACAGTAGGACATGTTCACACACCTCTGATTCATCCCCGATGAATCAGACCTGACTCAACTCTAAGCAGTAGCAGGCATGACAAACAAACATGAATGAGTAGGCACAACAGGGCTCAAACAACTCCTACTC
>NW_021209391.1:0-1194 GCF_002162155.2 Triticum dicoccoides
CTATGCACTTAAAACCTGGCGACATTACCTCCTCGGTAATCGTTGCGAAATATTCACTGATCACCAAAGTCTGAAGTACATCTTCACCCAACCAGATTTGAATCTCAGGCAAAGACGTTGGGTCGAGCTGATCACAGATTTCGACTTAGGAATAACTTACACCCCAGGGAAAGCCAACGTCATGGCTGATGCGCTAAGTCGTAAATCTTATTGTAACAACCTAATGTTACAACAAAGTCAACCGCTTCTCCATGAGGAATTTCGAAAGCTTAACCTTTACATTGTCCCTCAAGGTTTCCTCTCCACTTTGGTGGCGAAACCTACCCTTACGGACCAGATCGTCAAGGCACAGAAGGTAGATCCGGGAATCTCCCGCATCAAGAGAAACATCCAGAAAGGAATTGCGAATTGTTTCTCCATTAATGATCAAGGGGTCGTATACTTCGGGAATCGACTAGTGGTTCCCAAAGTGCGAAACCTGAGGCGATTAATCCTTAAGGAGGCTCATGAATCTCCTCTCACCATTCATCCCGGTAGTACTAAGATGTATCAGGACCTACGCCAGAGGTTCTGGTGGACTAGGATGAAGAGAGAAATTGCTCAGTATATTGCTAATTGCGACGTCTGTCGTCGTGTAAAAGCAGAGCATCAACGGCCTGCTGGCACCCTTCAGCCCTTAGCTATTCCTGAATGGAAATGGGATAAAATTGGTATGGATTTCATTACCGGTTTCCCAGGACCAAGAGAGGGAATAATGCTATCTTCGTCGTTGTCGATCGTCTTTCCAAAGTAGCCCATTTCCTACCTGTTCGTGAGAGTATAACCGCTAGTCAATTGGCAGACTTATACATCTCCAGGATAGTGTCTCTCCATGGTGTTCCTTTGGAAATTAACTCGGATCGAGGAAGTCTTTTCACCTCTCGATTTTGGGAAAGTTTCCAAAATGCTATGGGAACCCGTCTCTCTTTTAGCACCGCTTTCCACCCTCAGTCGAGTGGTCAAGTGGAACGCGTCAACCAGATTCTAGAAGACATGCTTCGAGCCTCTGTTATCTCATTCGGAATGGATTGGGAGAAGTGCCTCCCATTTGCCGAATTCGCTTATAACAACAGCTATCAATCTAGCTTGGGTAAAGCCCCTTTTGAAGTTCTCTATGGACGACGGTGTCGAACACCCCTTAACTGGTCAGAGACC
>NW_021209392.1:0-1008 GCF_002162155.2 Triticum dicoccoides
TGAATCCTCCTGAGTGGGGTCAGCATAGATAGCCTGGAGATACCCTTGTGCTCCCGGAAGTGATCCTGGCATATACCGGAAATCAGAGTCCCGAAATAGACCAGATCTGACTCGCATAATGGTCATCATAGAGTAGGCGGCGTCCTGCACAGCCATCTCAATAGTAACCCCGAGTCCATAGGAGCAGTGAAGAGGCTCGGTGGATCCAGGATAAGATGGAAATATCCTGACAGTGCAGAGATACTGGCTTTGATTAAAGTCTCGGAATTGCTCTTCGACTGTGTACTCAGGATACCAGCGGTATCCAGCCTCAGTCATTACCCTGACCAACTTGGCAGTATGGCCGGGTACATCTAGGCATCGAGTCAGGCGAACCACTTGATTGAGGTCGCGAGTGGCCATCTGAAAGCACAATCATAATGCAAGGGCATTAGAATTTCTAGCAAAATTTCGGCAGCATAACAGCTGTAAATGCTCAAGAAGGATTTGAGACATTTGACAAAGGATTTCGTACACATTCAACATCATCATATCAAAGTTCTGAGACCATCCCAGCAACATAATGTGGTAGTAGAACTGAACTAGGCTTGTATCCATCAAACTTATAAGGTACTACTGATTAGTAACACGTGATCCTGATAGAGAGAATAGGTCCTAATTCCTTAACCCCCGGGTGGAAGAATGGACTGACTCAGATCAGAATGTCATAAGATAAAGGAGTAAAAGAGCCTTACGTTCCAACCCACAAACAATTCCCCTACATATAACTAAAGAATTTCTAGACTCAACATCGACCAGTTTGGCTTGGAGAACCTACAGGCAGTCCGGCTCTGATGCCAACGCTGTCAGGACCCCGACTCGATGTCACATCGATCTAGCCGGTAACACCTCATATCACTTTGCGGCCTCACGCACGGTATTCCCACGGGTGTCGCCTTACCTTTGCCCGGGACCGTTTGCGCCTTTTGGCTCACGTATATGATAGTGTCGCTAGCATCCATATGATAA
>NW_021209393.1:0-1118 GCF_002162155.2 Triticum dicoccoides
AGCCCTTAAATCTTCAGATATTAATATCATTCTGGGTATGGACTGGATGTCAGCTCATCATGCCCAAATTGATTGCTTCTCTAGGACTGTTCAACTCACCCATCCTTCGGGGAAGATAGTCAATGTCTTGACCCGAATAGCCAAGCGACAATTATATTCTCTTAACGCCAGCCCTTTGCCAGACCTTGAGGACGTTCCGGTAGTCCGTGACTTCCCGGATGTCTTTCCAGAGGAATTGCCAGGTGTTCCACCTGACAGGGATGTTGAGTTCGTAATAGACCTCATTCCAGGAACCGTTCCGATTGCTAGAAGACCCTATAAGATGGCACCCCTAGAACTAGCCGAGCTTAAGAAACAACTCGATGAATCCTTGAAAAAGGGTTTCATCCGCCCTAGTTCATCTCCGTGGGCTTGCCCCGTCCTATTCGTCAAGAAGAAGGATGGTATGGACCGGATGGTTGTAGATTACCGACCTGTCAATTTGGTCACAATCAAGAACAAATATCCGCTTCCCAGGATCAACGACCTGTATGATCAGCTCGCTGGATCCTCAGTCTTCTCCAAGATGGATTTGAGGTTGGGCTACCATCAAATCAAAATCAGAAACGGGGACATTCCTAAGACGGCCTTTGTTACTTGTTATGGCCAATACGAGTACACCGTCATGTCCTTCGGTTTAACCAACGCTCCAACCACCTTTTCTCGGTTAATGAACTCAATCTTCATGGAGTATTTGGATAAATTCGTCGTGGTTTACCTCGATGATATACTCATCTACTCCAAGAACGAGGAAGAACATGCCGAACATCTAAGGCTAGTGTTGCAGAAACTTCGAGAGCATCGCCTTTATGCCAAATTTTCTAAATGTGAATTCTGGTTATCAGAAGTGACCTATCTGGGTCATGTAATATCTGGTAAAGGTATTGCTGTTAACCCTGAGCGAGTTCAAGCCGTCCTTAACTGGACTCCACCTGAATCGGTCAAGCAAGTTCGGAGTTTTCTAGGCTTAGCGAGCTATTGTCGTCGCTTTGTCGAGAACTTCTCCAAAGTTGCCAAACCTCTAACCGAACTCCTCAAGAAAGATAAGAAGTTCGAATGGACTCCACAATGTGAGCACA
>NW_021209394.1:0-1399 GCF_002162155.2 Triticum dicoccoides
AGTTTTGGCCGATTCTGGCCCGTTTCTTGGACTATTACTCTGTTTTTTGGTCCAAGCGTGATTTCCATGATTTACGAACCCCGTGGTGCGTTTACGTGTCGGTCAATGACACTCACAATTTTGGCCAATTTCGGGTCCGTTTTGTGTACTATTACTCACCGTTTTGGCATCCCAGAGCGATTTCCATGATTTACAATCCCCGGGGTGCGTTTGCGTTTCTGTCGTCAACACTCACAGTTTTGGCCAATTCTGACGCGATTCATGGACTATTACTCATCATTTAGGGGTCCCGAAGCGATTCCATAGTGGTTGAACCCTAAGGTCCGTTTACGTGTCGGTCATCAACACTCGCAGTTTTGGCCGATTCTGGCCCGTTTCATGGACTATTACTCACCGTTTTGGGGCCCCAAAGTGATTTTCACGATTGTTTGACCCCATGGTGCGCTTACGTGTCGATCATCAACAAGCGCATTTTGGGACGATTTTGGCCCATTTCTTGCATTATTACTTAGTTTTGGGGTCCCGGAGTGATTTCCACGATTGACGAACTCCACGGTGCGTTTAAGTGTCGGTCATAAACACTCACAATTTTGGCCAATTCTCGTCCGTTTCGTGCACTATTACTCACCGTTTCGGCGTCCCAGAGAGATTTCCACGATTGACAATCCCCGGAGTGCGTTTGCGTGTCTTTCGTCAACACTCACAGTTTTGGCCAATTCTTACGTGATTTGTGGGCTATTATTCACCATTTAGGGCTCCCAAAGCGATTTCCATAGTTGTTGAACCCCAAGGTGCGTTTAGGTGTCGGTCATCAACACTCACTGTTTTGGGGGCCCGGTGTGATTTCCACGATTAACGATCCCCGGGGTTCGTTTACATGTCGGTCATCAATACTAGTAGTTTTGGCCAATTCTGGCCCGTTTCGTGGACAATTACTCACTGTTTTGGGGCCCCGGAATGATTTCATGATTAACGAACCCCCGGGTGCGCTTACGTGTCGGTTATGAACACTCACAGTTTTGGCCAATTCTAACGCGTTTTGTGGACTTTTAGTCACCGTTTTCTGGGCCTGGAGTGATTTCCATAGTTGATGAACCCCAAGGCGCACTTACGTGTTAGTCATCAACACCGACAGTTTTGGCTGATTCTGGCCTGTTTCATGGACTATTACTCACTGTTTTGGGGCCCCGGAGTGATTTCCACGGTTAACGAACCGCAGGGTGCATTTACGTGTCGGTCATCAACACTCGCAGTTTTGGCCGATTCTGGCCCGTTTCTTGGACTATTACTCTGTTTTTTGGTCCAAGCGTGATTTCCATGATTTACGAACCCCGTGGTGCGTTTACGTGTCGGTCAATGACACTCACAATTTTGGCCAATTTCGGGTCCGTTTTGTGTA
>NW_021209395.1:0-976 GCF_002162155.2 Triticum dicoccoides
AGGAAAACTTCGGAAACCATCTACCTCAACCTTCGAAAAGCATCCGTTATACAAGTTATGGCGATACTCCCGAACTCCCGCCCCAGTACTGGGTGGCGTCGAGGTTATCTCACCAACGAACTGTATAAAAGAGATTTTCGATGTCGGCGAACATATCTCAAGTATACCAGAATTGCAACGATAAAATTGTGACGACAACACCTCGGAGCTCAACTCCCCGGGACACTGCCACAACCCCTAAAGACAGGAGGCACCAAGAACAATGTTCTCGTCACAAAACCATCGGAACAAAACCAAGATACTCGCGTGATCCTAAAAAAAAATTTAGTGAAATTTGAGAAGAGAAGAGTCAAAACTCTACGCCAGGATGCCTTACCAGAGCGATGAGGAACTGGGAAGTAAAAAGAATTCCTAAGCTCTCCGATATATAATTCCTAAGGACTCAAAACATTTTTCTAGACACAACTCGGCTGCTAAAAACGATCAAGCAATGGGGCTCCTAAGGTCGGGGAAGGCTCTGATTACCAACTTGTAACGCCCTCGATGCGGCTATAGCTCCCACGTGTCGAGGCACGACTTAGAGGCATAACCGCATTGAAAGCAATGTCGCAAGTCAGGCAATCATTACAACATCCCATGTAATATATAATAAAAGGGGAAGATAACATAGTTGGCTTACACTCGCCACGTCACATCAGAGTACATAAATAACATCCATCATACAAATCACTCATGGCCCGACTACGGCGCCAAAATAGAAAAGACCCCCAACATGCGACAAGGTCCTGAATCGATAACCCCAACTAGGCACCACTACTGATCATCCGGAAAAGATACGTAGTATCGCTGAGAGTCCTCGTCGAACTCCCACTTGAGCTCGTAATCGTCAACTGGAGCAGAAACACCTGGACCTGCATCTGGAGTTGTAGAATCTGTGAGCCACAGGGACTCAGCAATCTCACACCCACGCGATCAA
>NW_021209396.1:0-1185 GCF_002162155.2 Triticum dicoccoides
GGTGCGTTTACGTGTCGGTCATCAACACTCACAGTTTTGGCCGATTCTGTCCCGTTTATTGGATTATTACTCACTATTTTGAGGTCCCGAAGCGATTTCCATAGTTATTGAACCCCAAGATGCGCTTACATGTCCGTCATAAACACTGGCAGTTTTGGACGATTCTAGCCCATTTCATGGACTATTACTCACTGTTTTGGGTCATGGAGTGATTTCCATGATTAATGAACCCTGGGGTGCATTTATGTGTTGGTCATCAACACTCACAGTTTTGGCTGATTCTAGCCCGTTTCTTGGATTATTACTCACTGTTTTGAGGTCCCGAAGCGATTTCCATAGTTTTTGAACCCCAAGGTGCGCTTACATGTCGGTCATCAACGCTGGCAGTTTCGGACGATTGTGACCCATTTTCTTGGATTATTACTCACCGTTCTGAGGTCCCAAGCGATTTCCACATTTATTGAACCCCAAGGTGCACTTACATGTTGGTCATCAACACTCGCAGTTTCGGACGATTCTGACCCATTTTCTTGGACTATTACTCACTGTTTTGTGGTCCCGGAGTGATTTCCATGATTAACAAACCCTGGAGTGCGTTTACGTGTCAGTCATCAACACTGGCAGTTTTGGCCAATTCTGGCCCGTTTCATGGACTATTACTCACTGTTTTCCGTTCCCGGAGTGATTTCCATGATTAACGAACCCTGGGGTGCGTTTACGTGTCGGTCATCAACACTGGCAGTTTTGGCTGATTCTGGCCCGTTTCTTGGATTATTACTCACTGTTTTGAGGTCCTGAAGCAATTTCCATAGTTATTGAACCCCAAGGTGCACTTATATGTTGGTCATCAACATTGGAAGTTTTGGCCGATTATGGCCCATTTCATGGACTATTACTCACTGTTTTGAGGTCGCGGAGTGATTTCCATGATTAACGAACCTGGGGTGCGTTTATGTGTCGGTCATCAACACAGGCAGTTTTGGCCGATTCTGGCCCGTTTCATGGACTACTACTCACTGTTTTGCGGTCCCGGAGTGATTTCCATGATTAACGAACCCTGGGGTGAGTTTACGTGTCGGTCATCAACACTGGCAGTTTTGGCCGATTCTGGCCCGTTTCTTGGACTATTACTCACTGTTTTGTGGTCCCGGAGTGATTTCCATGATTAACGAACCCTGGGGTGCG
>NW_021209397.1:0-1214 GCF_002162155.2 Triticum dicoccoides
TTTAGCAACGAAAATCTTGCCTTCAGATCTGTGATAGAAGGTGTACCCAATTGTCTCCTTTGGGTATCCTATGAAGACACATTTCTCCGATTTGGGTTCGAGCTTATCTGGTTGAAGTTTCTTCACATAAGCATCGCAGCCCCAAACTTTGAGAAACGACAACTTTGGTTTCTTGCCAAACCACAGTTCATAAGGCGTCGTCTCAACGGATTTTGATGGTGCCCTATTTAACGTGAATGCGGCCGTCTCTAAAGCATAACCCCAAAACGATAGCGGTAAATCGGTAAGAGACATCATAGATCGCACCATATCAAGTAAAGTACGATTACGACGTTCGGACACACCATTTCGCTGTGGTGTTCCAGGTGGCGTGAGTTGCGAAACTATTCCACATTGTTTCAAATATAAACCAAACTCGTAACTCAAATATTCTCCTCCACGATCAGATCGTAGAAACTTTATTTTCTTGTTACGATGATTTTCTACTTCACTCTGAAATTCTTTGAACTTTTCAAATGTTTCAGACTTGTGCTTCATCAAGTAGATATACCCATATCTGCTCAAATCATCTGTGAAGGTGAGGAAATAACGATATCCGCCACGAGCCTCAACATTCATCGGACCACATACATCTGTATGTATGATTTCTAACAAATCAGTTGCTCTCTCCATAGATCCGGAGAACAATGTTTTGGTCATCTTGCCCATGAGGCACGGTTCGCAAGTACCAAGTGATTTATAATCAAGTGATTCCAGAAGTCCATCGGTATGGAGTTTCTTCATGCGTTTTACACCGATATGACCTAAACGGCAGTGCCACAAATATGTTGCACTATCATTATCAACTCTGCATCTTTTGGCTTCAACATTATGAATATGTGTATCACTACTATCGAGATTTAATAAAAATAGACCACTCTTCAAGGGTGCATGACCATAAAAGATATTACTCATATAAATAGAACAACCATTATTCTCTGATTTAAATGAATAACCGTCTCGCATCAAACAAGATCCAGATATAATGTTCATGCTCAACGCAGGCACCAAATAACAATTATTCAGGTCTAAAACTAATCCCGATGGTAGATGTAGAGGTAGCGTGCCGACCGCGATCACATCGACTTTGGAACCATTTCCCACGCGCATCGTCACCTCGTCCTTAGCTAATCTTCGCTTAATCCGTAGTCCCTGTTTCGAGTTGCAAATGTTAG
>NW_021209398.1:0-1872 GCF_002162155.2 Triticum dicoccoides
AAAAAAATGATAAAAATGTCAAAAAAATAAAAGAAAATAAGTTTGCCATGTCATATGTGGTCTAGTTGTTGGGAAAATTTACAAATATAAATTTCGACTTTATTTGCAAAATATCTCTGGAACTTTGTATAATGGGCATAACTTTTGCATACGAACTCGGATTAAAAAGTTTTATATATGAAAAATCATCTACTCGAAAAGTTACATCCGAATTTAACTGGGGGAACCCCGTTAAACATTTTCAAAATCCCCAAAAACCTAACACAAAAAAAGTTACGGGGCTTTCAAGATCTAGAGGCAAAAAAATTAAAAAAAAAGGTTTGGGATACTTCGTAAGTATGCATGACCGATTTGGGATGATTCCAAGGGAAACAAACAAACCATTCTCAAATTCATGGCGGCAACTTACACCTAATGCACGTGAACATGGAGAAAGTCACTTCTTTCATCCAAGCATAAGCTTCATGAACAGAACACGAAGGCATTGCTTACAAGGTTTTCAACACTAGGTTGATGTTCAACATGAATCATGGGGGAGACAAAAATGCTGCTGATGGGCTCAACAACAACTCATCCGAATTTTCCATATCACTGGACTTCCACCATCATGTGAACACGGTGATAGCAATGGTCAGACCAAAAGATGTAATGGTGTATGCTCGAGGGATCAACCACGAGTAAGACAACATTACGAAAATCGTTGGTTCTGATTTGACTTGATGATAGCCCATACTCAAGTCAAAGTCTTGACAAGGCAATAGATCCAACAACTGATCACGAAGACCAATCAATGGAGATATCATCTTTCTTCAACACACACACACGCACAAAAGATATCCCTTAATATGAACTAAGTCAGACAAGCTTTTATCTTCCAACTCTCCAAGTTGTTGTTTAGCTTAACCAACTAGCTCAGGGAATCCGACACAGATTCATGGAGAAAGGGTGGCTTACAAGAAACCCCCCCCCCTCTGGACCGCCTTTTCAGTTTAAAAAAAATGATAAAAATGTCAAAAAAATAAAAGAAAATAAGTTTGCCATGTCATATGTGGTCTAGTTGTTGGGAAAATTTACAAATATAAATTTCGACTTTATTTGCAAAATATCTCTGGAACTTTGTATAATGGGCATAACTTTTGCATACGAACTCGGATTAAAAAGTTTTATATATGAAAAATCATCTACTCGAAAAGTTACATCCGAATTTAACTGGGGGAACCCCGTTAAACATTTTCAAAATCCCCAAAAACCTAACACAAAAAAAGTTACGGGGCTTTCAAGATCTAGAGGCAAAAAAATTAAAAAAAAGGTTTGGGATACTTCGTAAGTATGCATGACCGATTTGGGATGATTCCAAGGGAAACAAACAAACCATTCTCAAATTCATGGCGGCAACTTACACCTAATGCACGTGAACATGGAGAAAGTCACTTCTTTCATCCAAGCATAAGCTTCATGAACAGAACACGAAGGCATTGCTTACAAGGTTTTCAACACTAGGTTGATGTTCAACATGAATCATGGGGGAGACAAAAATGCTGCTGATGGGCTCAACAACAACTCATCAGAATTTTCCATATTACTGGACTTCCACCATCATGTGAACACGGTGATAGCAATGGTCAGACCAAAAGATGTAATGGTGTATGCTCGAGGGATCAACCACGAGTGAGACAACATTATGAAAATCGTTGGTTCTGATTTGACTTGACGATAGCCCATACTCAATTCAAAGTCTTGACAAGGCAATAGATCAAACAACTGATCACGAAGACCAATCAATGGAGATATCATCTTTATTCAACACACACACACGCACAAAAGATATCCCTTAACATGAACTAAGTCAGACAAGCTTTTATCTTCCAACTC
>NW_021209399.1:0-926 GCF_002162155.2 Triticum dicoccoides
CTAAAGGGGGGCATTGGTCTCGGTTGGAGCCACGAACCGGGACCAATGGCCCCCTTTAGTCCCGGTTGGAGCCACCAACCGGGACCAAAGGCCTGGCGCGGTGCGGTGGGAAGTTTAGTCCCACCTCGCTGGCCGAGATAGCTCAGCACCTGTTTATAAGCTACGTTGCGGCTCAGGTGCTGAACTCCTCTCTAATATGCAGGCAGTACTTGCCTACCCTTGTCACTGCCTTGTTGGGCCTATTGGGCCTGCGGGCCTGCATCCTGGCCCTTGTACATATGGGTTTCTAGTCGTATGCAGGCCGTGTGGCCCAATAGGTGGCATTTTTATTTTTTTCAAGTATTTGTTTTGTTTTTTGAATTATTTATTTTCTTTTGATTCTTGCTTTATTTTTTAATTCCTTTTGCTTTTAGTTTTAGAAAAATTATAAACTTTCTATTAGTGCCATTAGTTTTCAAATTTGAATAGTTAAAATTTGAATTCTTTGAAATTTATGTGAATCAGAAGTTTGTGATTAACTTTACTAGAAAATAGTTTTTTCCAGTTTTTTGTTTTGTTTTCTGCATTATTTATTTTCTTTTGTTTTTTGCTTTATTTTTTAAATTCTATTTTGATTTTAGTTTTAGAAAAATTATGAACTTTCTCTTAGTGCCATTAGTTTTAAAATTTGAAAACAATTTTTTTGTTTTTTTCTTTGTTGCTTTATTTATTTTATTTTGTTTCTATTTACAACAAAATACTTATTGTTGCTATTTTTTCCAGTTTTTTGTTTTGTTTTCTGCATTATTTATTTTCTTTTGTTTTTTGCTTTATTTTTTAATTACTTTTGCTTTTAGTTTTTGAAAAATTATAAACTTTATGTTAGGGCCATTAGTTTTCAAATTTGAAAACACTTTTTTAGTTTTTTAGTTTTCTTTGTTGATTTA
>NW_021209400.1:0-1097 GCF_002162155.2 Triticum dicoccoides
GAAGAAAAAAAGAAAGAAGAAAAAAAAGGAAGAAGAAAAAAAGAAAGAAGAAAGAAAGAAGAAAGAATATGTTTTGGAATTCATTAATATTTTTTTGTTTTGATGAATTTTTTTGTGTCTAATAAAATCAATTTTTTGAAATACACGAATAATTTTTAAATTCACGAATATGTCATGAATCAGTGAAAAAATTAAATACGTGAACTATTCTGAAATCCCTAAACATTTTTTGAATACACAATATGTTTTTATTCCTGTTTTTTCCACAAAATCATCAACATTTTTTGAAAACCTTTTTTTTTGCAAAATCACAATGTTTTTGTATCCATGAACATTTTATGATTCATTTTTTTGAATTCACATACATTTTATGATTGTACTCCAAGCTCTGTTCGGACAATTTGTTTATACGGAGAGGGACGGCGAGGGGGGCGGCGATGCGCGCGGTGTTTTTTTAGGGATCGAGAGGGGACGGCGAGGGTTATAAATGTGTTGTCCTCGCCTCCCCTCTCCGTGACGCCGTCGTCTGCCGCCCCGTCTCGCGCTCTACCGCGACACCCTCTCCCACCCCTTCCTCGCCCCCTCCTTTCGCCACCGCCCTTTCGCCACCGCCACCGCCACCGCCCCCCTTCTTCACTTAATTAATTTATTTTTACTACATGTTTTCAGGACTGACATAATGGCGGACGATAGAGCTGACCCGATTATGGACAACTATGATCCGGACGGTGAAGCACATATGTTCGGCATCATAAACGGCGATATTCTATATGTGCCGACCGGAGAAGAAGAAGATGATATCTCTTCTTATCTGAACCTTGACGATGAAGATGAAGGGCGCCGTCAGCAAGATGATGCCGAACAAACGTCGATAAACGACGATCTTCAAATGGAAGTAGCAACCACCTCCGGCGCCGAGGTATATATATACATTGAGCCTCTGGTGATACAAACTAACTGATTTGAATAAATATGTGTGTACTAACGCGCGCGACTCTTTCTTATTTTAGCCCTCGGCCGGATCGTCGAAACAATCGAGTACGTCGTCAAAGCGTGGCGCAACCAAGACGATGAAACAAGGAGAAACATGCACCATC
>NW_021209401.1:0-1563 GCF_002162155.2 Triticum dicoccoides
GTGGCACGAGCCAGACCTGTGTGCGCGTAGGACATTAGTACCGGTTGGTAACACCAACCGGTACTAAATGTTTGGGGAGGTTTTGGCTTTATTTTCCATTCAATTTTTTTTGTTTGCTGGTATTTCACGACACTACAAATTGTACACGTTATGCATATATATAAATATATTTTCTCGTACGTAGAACCACACACACACACACACGCACACACACACACACACACACACACACACACATATATATATATATCATCGAATGTCTCACAACCAACACCATTAATTATTCACACATACACATATGTTGCCTTTGGTGCCTCCGGAGCATGATGACAAGTGGTTCATGGGGGCGGTAGCGGGTAATAGTATTCTCCTTTGGGATCTATGACCTGGTCGAGCAAAACACCGGCTATTTCCTCTTGAAGTGCTAGTATGCGGTCCGATGGTAGGAGCTTATCCCGCACCTCTCTGAACTGTTAAGAAGGAGATCAATATGCATGTGTGTTAGTTGTGTGACTAGATATCGATAATGGTGTGAATAGTGTTCTGACAAACGGACCCAGTCCTGTCTATCAGATCTGCTCCTTTCGGACGTCATCATGCGAATGTTCTCGCAAACGTAGAAAGCACACAGATTATTCCCCGGCGCCCGCTTCAGGGGCTTTACGAGAATGGAATTGAATCAGATAATAATTAATCAAGCATCATAATTAATTAATGATATTGAAACAAGAATTAAAGAGATGGTAGCTAGCTAGTACTACTTAATTACTTACCTTTGGTCCATGCCAAAACAACTTTTTTGCCCACTTGCCTGGAGTCACCTTGATGAACTTTGCCCATGCCCTGCCCGCCGGCAAAGAAAATTAATAAAGGGGTTATTGAATAGTTCATATCAGGAAATGACGAACTAATAATAGGCCAAGATATAGTTAATAATGATTGAAATTACCTGTTGACTATCCCATTCACGATGGTGAAGTATTTATCTGCTTTAGTTAGTGAGTCCAGTAATTCAACTTTTCCTTCGTCAACTTTAATGTCTAACAAGACCCAGTGCCAACTGCATGTGCACACGTTTGCATGTCTTAATTAAGATGGCATGTGCAGAAAATTAATCAACTACCGTAAACCGTATACACTTAATTATTAACATCTAGCTAGCTAGTAAGCAAAAACAGAATTTGTAGTACAAGACAGTGTGACTCACGGGAAGTTGTAAGGAAGTAGTATATCTTCATTGCTATTGAGGCGCTTCAAGAACTCTAGCATGATTTCCTCTACATCATCTTGATAACATTCAATCTGCCATATGTCCTCATTAATGGTATTTGGGTCAATGAACCCAACGCCATAGCGTCCAGATTTTTTCATTTCATACATCTTCATCCTGCATATAATACCACAGAAAAAGAATATAGTGAGGATAATTACATGTAATGATTGATCAAAATTATCACTACAAAACTAGCTTGAGACTTAAATTATAGAAAGAAATCACTTACAGACAATAGCAACTGACGATAGACTTGTCGAGTGCGTCTTGATTGTATAACTGAAATAGTT
>NW_021209402.1:0-1123 GCF_002162155.2 Triticum dicoccoides
GAACGTCTTCTCAAGGCCAGTGATCTTCTCCATGGCCTCTTCAAAATTGTTCAGCACATCTTGTACCTGTTCAGTCATCATTTGCTGAAACTTATCATGAAGCTCCTTGTTCGATAAGTTCTCCCAGTCAATCTCGTCGGCTTGTGATCCTGGCATGGTTAGCAGCAATAGAAACACACAAGAATATGATCCTACAGACTACTAAGAAGTGGTGGTGGTGTATCACAAATCCTTCAAGCAAATCTCAAATTCTTACCAGTTCTTACCCAGCAGCAGGCGGTGATCGGCAACCGTTGTAGTCAAAAACTCTCAAAGCTTGGATAGAGCGATTACCAGGGAGAGTCAAACACACGACGTAGATGTATGTGGAGCTGGGAAGGCTTATAGTATGGTAGCAAAAAGGGTCAGCAATAATCAATTCAGAGATGCAAAGTTGAATAAACGCTCAATGACGGTACTGTGCTGGTCCTAGGCTAGACTGTGCTAGAGACGCGAGCCTAGAACACCAACAAAATCACGGCGCGGCACGTAAACAAGGGAAAAGCACACCTTGAATTTTTTTTCACTCTTTTTTTTTGCGCTCTTTTTTTTGCGCTGCTTTTTTTTGCGAAAAATCACTATAATGGCGAGTGTCTCAAAACTCTTCCTAGGTCAAACTGACAGGATGGGCACAAAAAAAAAATTTCGACCAATTTTTTTTTTCGACTGCCCGGACCCAAAAATTGGAAACGGGTCAAAAAAAACTTCCTATAATGGCACCTGTCTCAAAACACTCAGAAACACCTAAAAATAGGATAGCCAGAAAATTTTTCGAAAAATGCAATTTCGAAAAATTTTGGGCCTAAACGGAGCGTGGCTACCCGACTCTTTTTTTTCCGAAACCTACTCCGGCAAGGAAACACGAATCGGAATCTAGATGGATCTCGAAAACAAACCTAATATGCAAGGAACTCGGATTGGTGGTGGATATATGGTGGTGGTATATGGCAGCGGTGGTGGTAGCGGTGGTAGTATATGGATATGGATCGGTGGTGGTATATGGATACGGATTCGGAGCGGTGGCGGATAAGCGGTGGTGGTAGATGGCAGGGGCGATGATGATGGTGCGGCGGCGGCGTGACAA
>NW_021209403.1:0-1895 GCF_002162155.2 Triticum dicoccoides
CCCTCCAGGTGCCGGCGGCGGCGCCGTCCATGAGGGGGGGCACACCTCGGACACGCGTGCCGGGCGTTTGCAACCGCCACAACACTTCCAGACTTGTGAGAGCCCGCCTACGCAAGATTTGGCGGCATGCTAGCCCCCGAAGGCCGGCGGCCACAGCCGTTGACGCGCGAAGGGCAATCCGTATAGAGGGAATTTTTCGGATACTTCTCCATCACAAACAATTATGAAAAAAATCCATTGTTCCTATAGCACATGTGCCCACGTCGTGCAAAACAACTCATGATTTTATCGTGCTCCGAGTATTTAGTAATATTGACGCCGCATTGTTACCGCAGAACGTCTACTACCGTGTCATCGCCGTCCGTGAGGGGGGGCCACGCCCCGGAGACGCGTCCCGCCTCTTCGGACATGCCACCACACCACCCCGCATGTATGAGGGCCCGGTTCGATGCTCCGGTGGCATTGCTACACCCCAGTGCCCCCGTCCCGCCTAACCCTGTAGCGTTTGACCACGGGATCTAGCCCTTTGACTTTGCACGGACGGGCTTTGACCAGTGGACCTCCCCACCCGGTTGTGTTAGGTCAGCCCATAGGAGCACTTTGGAGCAACATCCGGGCCAGACCCACAGCAAGATCCCCTCCGTGTAGACCCCACGCGTCTGTTTCCCCCCTCCAGGTGCCGGCGGCGGCGCCGTCCGTGAGGGGAGGCACACCCCGGACACGCGTGCCGGGCGTTTGCAATCGCCACAACACTTCCAGACTTGTGAGAGGCCGCCTACGCAAGATTTGGCGGCATGCTAGCCCCCGGAGGCCGCCGGCCACAGCCGTAGACGCGCGAAGGGCAATCCGCGTAGAGGGAATTTTTCGGATTCTTCTCCATCACCAAAAATTATGAAAAAATACCATCGTTCCTATAGCACATGTGCCCACGTCGTGCAAAAAACTCATTATTTTATCGCGCTCCGAGTATTTAGTAATATTGACGCCGCATCGTTACCGCAGAACGTCTACTACCGTGTCATCGCCGTCCGTGAGGGGGGGCCACGCCCCGGAGACACGTCCCGCCTCTTCGGACATGCCACCACACCACCCCGCATGTAGGAGGGCCCGGTGCGACGGTCCGGTGGCATTGCTACCCCCACTGCCCCCGTCCCGCCTAACCATGTAATGTTTGACCATGGGATCTAGCCCTTTGACTTTGCACGGATGGGCTTTGACTAGTGGACCTTCCCACCCGGTTGTGTTAGGTCAGCCCATAGGAACACTTTGGAGCAACATCCGGGCCAGACCCACAGCAAGATCCCCTCCGTGTAGACCCCACGCGTCCGTTTCCCCCCTCCAGGTGCCGGCGGCGGCGCCGTCCGTGAGGGGGGGCACACCTCGGACACGCGTGCCGGGCGTTTGTGTCACATCCCTAGCTTCAGGCATTGCTCTAGGTTAGCTTCATGTGTGCATCATGTCTATATTTTTGAAACTTGAATTGAGGAATATTGGAAGCCTCAAAACCCTAAATAAAAGAGGGGCAAAAACCCTAGAAATCTTATTCATTGCTCCAAAAGGCTCTTCTTAAATGTTTGATAATTTTTGGTAAGGGTTCTGGTCCCAACCAAAATATTGAACATTTTTAAGGATTTATTTTTGGGACTTTAAATTTAAATCATAGCTATTTGAATTGGACTTATATCTACTGTTAAATAAATATAGGTCCAATAATTCTGAAATATTTTTGTGGAGCATTGTTTTAATTCTTTTAGCTCCTAAAAATATTGTCAGAAGCAAAATAAATTGAATTGGTTTCAAAACCAAATTCAAAACAAACCTGCAAAATAGAAAACAGAGTTAAAACAAAACAGAGAGAAAAAAATAAAAAGAGTAAAGCCTACCTGGCCTCACCC
>NW_021209404.1:0-933 GCF_002162155.2 Triticum dicoccoides
GTGCATCTATCGAATATCCTCTAATCAGTTCTTGATCTCTTTGTTCTCATGTATCTAGTTTGTCTCAAACTCCTTCGTTCATTTGCTAATTCTTACCGGTGATGCACCCCTACTTCGATCATTTTCAATTCTTACGGTGGTTCTTTCAAGATCTCTCTTCCTTGTTCATCATATCAATTCATTTGTTGTTCCAATCCTACCGGTGGTTCGTTGAAGACCTTCTCAAGTTTTGATATATCTCTTTTAATCCTTTCTACGAGAATAAGTAGTATGCCAAATCCGTTGATTGTCGTCAATTTAATTGGTGAAGGATAAGCATAACATAATTCTTATTCTTGTTCATCCAAGTGATTAATTCTTTATTCCGGAGGCCCTTAAAATTCTCGGTTTCATTTGTTTCATCTTCTCTTTTTCCCGGAGTTCCAAGCTCTAATTATCACGGAGATCCATCTAAATCATTGCAAGGATTCACCTAGTGTTTTCAATTTCTCTTTTTTTCATTCCTTTTGTTTACCGGAGTTCTTCATGGAGGTTCTACATGACGATTCATCAAGGATTTAATTCCTTCTCAAAGTTTTCATCAAGATTCATTTCTAGGGAGCTCAAGCTTTCTTCATATTGTAATCCGGAGTGCAATTTCTTTCTACCATATTATCGGAGGTGGTATTATGTCATTCTTGATAATTTGAGTTCATGTTTTCCATGATTCACATGTTGTTAAGAATGAGTTATTTTTAAATCCATCAACCTCGTTGTTGGAGTTATCTTGTGTCATATTTCACCTAAAAGCCTTCCATTGGGAATGTTGCTATTTGTGGTGCTTGCCAATGATCCAAGTTATCTCTTTATCATCTTGGTGGAAGAAGTTTTCATCTCTTCGTTGATCTCAAGCAAGCAATTGTTTCCGTTAGTGGCCGGTTGTCACCTCATAAT
>NW_021209405.1:0-1132 GCF_002162155.2 Triticum dicoccoides
TTTTTTGCATCAAGTAGAGATACTACTTGTGCTTCCAAACATCCCTTAAACCAGTTTTGCCATGAGAGTCCACCTTACCTACCTATGGATTGAATAAGATCCTTCAAGTAAGTTGTCATCGTGCATGCAATAAAAATTGCTTTTTAAATATGTATGATCTATTAGTGCGAAGAAAATAAGCTTTATACGAACTTGTGATAGGGAAGAAATAAAAGCAACAGACTGCATAATAAAGGTCTTTATCACAAGCGGCAATATAAAGTGACGTTCTTTTGCATTAAGATTTTGTGCATCCAACCATAAAAGCGCATGACAACCTATGCTTCCCTCTGCGAAGGGCCTATCTTTTACTTTTATCTTCTACCCTTATACAAGAGTCATGGTGATCATCACCTTTCCTTTTTACACTTTTTCCTTTGGCAAGCACTTTGTGTTGGAACGACGATATATATATCCACTTGGATGTAGGTTTTCATAAATTATTATTGTTGACATTACCCTTGAGGTAAAAGGTTGGGAGGCGAAACTATAAGCCCCTATCTTTCTCTATGTCCGATTGAAACTTTGAAACCATAAATATCACATGAGTGTTAGCAATTGTGAAATATTAAATGATAGTTGAGTGTGTGGAGTTTGCTAAACCAAAGCTCTTACATAGACCCTTCCCGAAAATAAGATGAATTGCAATTGTTTGATGACTAAGAGCATGGTTTGTTAGTTTTGAAGAAAGTTTATGATCTATACTTTAACTTGTTAATAGCTTGTTACTTGATCATGAAAAGTTTCATGAGTTGATCTACTATTATGATATATAATGATGCTTGAAAAAGTGATTGAAACTATCATTGATCAAACTTAAGCGCTTGCTAACATTCACACTTCATAAATTATTTCTTTTATCATTTACCTACTCGAGGATGAGCAAGAATTAAGCTTGGGGATGATGATACGTCTCTGTTTTGATGCTACTCGTTGTCTTGTATCCAACAAGCTTGAGTTTGCTCAATTCGGAGCTCATTTGCAGAAGTTATGGCAGTTCTGGTTTTATTGTTACCCTCTGTTGTCTTCTCCGCAAAATGAAGGACTCCTAGTGTTGCTTATCTGGGGCATGCGGTAGTACTGCTCCTCGGAG
>NW_021209406.1:0-958 GCF_002162155.2 Triticum dicoccoides
GAACACTGTCGTGCAGACTCCGCATAGCACCGGTTGCAGCATTGAGCATATTTGGTGGTAGCATCGCCCTACCCGCCACATGCACCCTCCTCGAGATATCCTGCGGTGAAGGTGGCCCGTCCTGAGCACGGATCGTACTCGGTGCCGGCTGGCTCGCACCCTTCTTAGTCTTTCTTTTGCGTGCCTTCTTCTTCTCCTGTAATGGGACCGAGTTCTGCTCACAGACCGCCTTCTTGAGTGTGTTGGGGATGATAATATTTCGCACCTCGCCTATCTGAGGCTCGGTGAAGTCGGCAGCTGGAGGCGTCTCCTGAGAGCTGAACGCCAGACGGCGCCTGTTGCAACTTGGCTTCTCCGCGGTACGAGCTAGATCGCACACGTCTTTTGTTGGGTTTGGTTCTTGAGAAGGAGGCCCCATGAAGTCGCCATCGTACCCATGCTCGGCAAAGTACTGATCGACGTTGCCAAATGTATCATCATCGTCGTCGTTGTCGTATTGATCCTGTGCCATATGCATGTTTGGATCCAGTGGCATAGGGATGTCCGGCACCGTTACGGCGGTCTTGCCATGGGGCCGACTTGGCGCCGGCACGACTGGCGGTGTTGTCTTTGGGGTGGTGTCCCCCGCCCCCAAACGAATCTGGCTCTTCGGCCAAAGCAGGGGCCAGCTCAGGCAGGCGCTGAGGGTCATCACGTCATCATCGTCGGCCCCGACGGGTCGAATCGGAGGTAACAAGTCGTCGCAGCCTGGCAGCACCCGAACCAGTTGAACCCTAAACAAGTTGGGTGGCATCTGGGTACCGTGGAACAAGGGGTTGCCCGGTTGAACGATTTTGCCCTTGGCGACATCGACCAACTCGTTGTTCACGAAGTGGAGGAGAGTGCACGGAACGTCGGCGGCGCCCTGCGAAAACATGTAGGGCGTCAGGGATGCCCAGTCAAAGGCAAGGAGATGAAG
>NW_021209407.1:0-1568 GCF_002162155.2 Triticum dicoccoides
CGTGGTCAATAACCTCTCAGAGTTGGTTTAGCGATTGCTAAGGCGCGACGTCCTCGCACGTTCGTAGTCGGATCGTCAAAGTCGACTTCCACCAAAGCGATATCCATCATCTCATCGAAAGACGGGACACCTTAGCCTCTATCAAAGCTTGGATAGAGCGATTACCAGGGAGAGTCAAACGCACGACGTAGATGTATGTGGAGCTCGGAAGGCTTATAATATGGTAGCAAAAAGGGTCAGCAATAATCAATTCAGAGATGCAAAGTTGAATAAACGCTCAACGACGGTACTGTGCTGGTCCTAGGCTAGACTGTGCTAGAGACGCGAGCCTAGAACACCAACAAAATCACGGCGCAGCACGTAAACAAGGGAAAAGCACACTCTGGAATTTTTTTTTCGCTCTTTTTTTTGCGCTCTTTTTTTTTGCGCTGCTTTTTTTTTGCGAAAAATCACTATAATGGCGAGTGTCTCAAAACTCTTCCTAGCTCAAACTGACAGGATGGGCACGAAATTTTTTCGACCAAATTTTTTTTGACTGCCCGGACCCAAAAACTGGAAACGGGTCAAAAAAAAAACTTCGTATAATGGCACCTGTCTCAAAACACTCAGAAACACCTAAAAATAGGATAGCCAGAATTTTTTTCGAAAAATGCGTTTTCGAAAAATTTTGGGCCTAAACGGAGCGTGGTTTCCGGACTCTTTTTTTTTCCGAAACCTACTCCGGCAAGGAAACACGAATCGGAATCTAGATGGATCGCGAAAACAAACCTAATATGACAAGAACTCGGATTGGTGGTGGATATATGGTGGTAGATGGCAGCGGTGGTGGTATATGACAGCTGTGGTGGTATATGGATACAGATTCGAAGCGGTGGCGGATAAGCGGTGGTGGTAGATGGCAGGGGTAATGATGATGGTGCGGCGGCGGCGGGACAACTTATGACCAGAACTCGAAACTCTAAAAGACTAGACTCTAAGACCAGCAACTAGACACGACGATGCAGCCGCAAATTCAACAAAGCAAAACCCTAAAAAGATTATGCAAAGGCTCAGATTGGTTCGGATATGATGAACTAACCCTAATTTTTTTTGTGGCTTTTTCCTGGACTATAGGTATGAAGAACAGACTCAATCTAAACTACGAAAAACTGTAAAATCTCACCGAGCTACCTGGAAATCTGATACCACTTGATAGAGGCAAAGGTGTCCCGTCTTTCGATGAGATGATGGATATCGCTTTGGTGGAAGTCGACTTTGACGATCCGACTACGAACGTGCGAGGACGTCGCGCCTTAGCAATCGCTAAACCAACTCCGAGAGGTTATTGACCACGCCGGAGCACAATCAACCTGACCACGAGGGTCTGTTTCCTGCGAGAAAACGAAGAACAAGCAAGAAACTAAGATTGCAATCTGGATATTGCGAATATAAGATGAAAGCTTTATTGATCAAGGTGGGGTTCTGTGACGCCTTTGTCTGGTCGTTGAACACAAACGAAGTACGCGAAGTTGCAGCTATGGCGAACTTTTAATCTAAACAAAAACCAAAGTCTAAACGATGCCCTAAGG
>NW_021209408.1:0-1568 GCF_002162155.2 Triticum dicoccoides
CGTGGTCAATAACCTCTCAGAGTTGGTTTAGCGATTGCTAAGGCGCGACGTCCTCGCACGTTCGTAGTCGGATCGTCAAAGTCGACTTCCACCAAAGCGATATCCATCATCTCATCGAAAGACGGGACACCTTAGCCTCTATCAAAGCTTGGATAGAGCGATTACCAGGGAGAGTCAAACGCACGACGTAGATGTATGTGGAGCTCGGAAGGCTTATAATATGGTAGCAAAAAGGGTCAGCAATAATCAATTCAGAGATGCAAAGTTGAATAAACGCTCAACGACGGTACTGTGCTGGTCCTAGGCTAGACTGTGCTAGAGACGCGAGCCTAGAACACCAACAAAATCACGGCGCAGCACGTAAACAAGGGAAAAGCACACTCTGGAATTTTTTTTTCGCTCTTTTTTTTGCGCTCTTTTTTTTTGCGCTGCTTTTTTTTTGCGAAAAATCACTATAATGGCGAGTGTCTCAAAACTCTTCCTAGCTCAAACTGACAGGATGGGCACGAAATTTTTTCGACCAAATTTTTTTTTGACTGCCCGGACCCAAAAACTGGAAACGGGTCAAAAAAAAACTTCGTATAATGGCACCTGTCTCAAAACACTCAGAAACACCTAAAAATAGGATAGCCAGAATTTTTTTCGAAAAATGCGTTTTCGAAAAATTTTGGGCCTAAACGGAGCGTGGTTTCCGGACTCTTTTTTTTTCCGAAACCTACTCCGGCAAGGAAACACGAATCGGAATCTAGATGGATCGCGAAAACAAACCTAATATGACAAGAACTCGGATTGGTGGTGGATATATGGTGGTAGATGGCAGCGGTGGTGGTATATGACAGCTGTGGTGGTATATGGATACAGATTCGAAGCGGTGGCGGATAAGCGGTGGTGGTAGATGGCAGGGGTAATGATGATGGTGCGGCGGCGGCGGGACAACTTATGACCAGAACTCGAAACTCTAAAAGACTAGACTCTAAGACCAGCAACTAGACACGACGATGCAGCCGCAAATTCAACAAAGCAAAACCCTAAAAAGATTATGCAAAGGCTCAGATTGGTTCGGATATGATGAACTAACCCTAATTTTTTTTGTGGCTTTTTCCTGGACTATAGGTATGAAGAACAGACTCAATCTAAACTACGAAAAACTGTAAAATCTCACCGAGCTACCTGGAAATCTGATACCACTTGATAGAGGCAAAGGTGTCCCGTCTTTCGATGAGATGATGGATATCGCTTTGGTGGAAGTCGACTTTGACGATCCGACTACGAACGTGCGAGGACGTCGCGCCTTAGCAATCGCTAAACCAACTCCGAGAGGTTATTGACCACGCCGGAGCACAATCAACCTGACCACGAGGGTCTGTTTCCTGCGAGAAAACGAAGAACAAGCAAGAAACTAAGATTGCAATCTGGATATTGCGAATATAAGATGAAAGCTTTATTGATCAAGGTGGGGTTCTGTGACGCCTTTGTCTGGTCGTTGAACACAAACGAAGTACGCGAAGTTGCAGCTATGGCGAACTTTTAATCTAAACAAAAACCAAAGTCTAAACGATGCCCTAAGG
>NW_021209409.1:0-960 GCF_002162155.2 Triticum dicoccoides
AGAGTTTCGTCAGCACGACGGCGTGGTGACGATCTTGATGAACTACAGCAGCAGGGCTTCGCCTAAACTCCGCTACAGTATTATCGAGGAATATGGTGGCAGGGGGCACCGCACACGGCTAAGGAATCGATCACGTGGATCAACTTGTGTCAACTTGTGTGTTTAGAGGTGCCCCTGCCTCCGTATATAAAGGAGCCAAGGGGGGAGGAGGCGCCGGCCAGGAGGAGGTGGCGCAGGAGGAGTCCTACTCCTACCGGGAGTAGGACTCCCCCCCAATCCTATTCCAACTAGGATTCCCAAGGGGGAAAGAGGGAGAGGGGTGGCCGGCCACCTCTCCTAGTCCTACTAGGACTAGGGGAAGGGGGGAGGCGCGCAGCCCCCTTGGGCTGCCCCTTTCTCCTTTCCACTAAGGCCCATGGTGGCCCATATGGCTCCCGGGGGGTTCCGGTAACCTCCCGGTAACCCGGTAAAATCCCGATTTCACCCGGAACACTTCCGATGTCCAAACATAGACTTCCAATATATCAATCTTTATGTCTCGACCATTTCGAGACTCTTCGTCATGTCCGTGATCACATCCGGGACTCCGAACAACCTTCGGTACATCAAAATGCATAAACTCATAATATAACTGTCATCGTAACCTTAAGCGTGCGGACCCTACGGGTTCGAGAACAATGTAGACATGACCGAGACACGTCTCCGGTCAATAACCAATAGCGGGACCTGGATGCCCATATTGGCTCCTACATATTCTACGAAGATCTTTATCGGTCAGACCGCATAACAACATACGTTGTTCCCTTTGTCATCGGTATGTTACTTGCCCGAGATTCGATCGTCGGTATCCAATACCTAGTTCAATCTCGTTACCGGCAAGTCTCTTTACTCGTTCCGTAATACATCATCTCACAACTAACATATTAGTTGTAATGCTTGCAAGGCTTATGTGATGTGTAT
>NW_021209410.1:0-580 GCF_002162155.2 Triticum dicoccoides
GGGCGCGGGCGACGGCGGGCGGCGTCGAGGGCGACGTCGACGGCGGGCGGCGTCGAGGGCGAGGGCGGCAGGCCTTCGGCGCGGCAGAGGCAGAGCGGAGAAATGGAGGCGACGGGTCAGGCGCATGTATTTATAGCCCCCCCCCTTTAGTCGCGGTTGGGGAGGCGACCCGCGACTAAAGGGCCTTTAGTCGCGGTTGGGGAGGCGACCCGCGACTAAAGGAGAACCTTTAGTCGCGGTCGGGGAGGCGACCCGCGACTAAAGGGTAACCTTTAGTCGCGGTTGGGAAGGCGACCCGCGACTAAAGGACTTTTTTGGCGGGTTTTTCGTTCCCGCGCGCAACCACCTTTAGTCGCGGTTGGGCAGGCCAACCGCGACTAAAAGTATTTTCCAAATACTTTTTCTTTTTCAAAATGTTAAAAATACAAATAATATATCAAAAAATTCAGAAAAATAAAACTAATTCAATTCAAAATTCTAAAAATACAAATAATATATCAAAAAATTCAGAAAAAAAAACTAATTCAATTCAAAATGTTAAAAATACAAATAATATATCAAAAAATTCAGAAAAATAAAA
>NW_021209411.1:0-623 GCF_002162155.2 Triticum dicoccoides
ACGGCGGGCGGCGTCGAGGGCGAGGGCGACGGCGGGCGGCGTCGAGGGCGAGGGCGACGGCGGCGGTGTTGATTCGGAGAAGACGAGAAGGGGTTCGGGCCCTTGTATTTATAGCCCCCCCCCTTTAGTCGCAGTTGGGGAGGCGACCCGCGACTAAAGGGTACCTTTAGTCGCGGTTGGGGAGGCGACCCGCGACTAAAGGGTAACCTTTAGTCGCGGTTGGGGAGGCCACCCGCGACTAAAGGGCTTTTTTGGCGGGTTTTTGTTCCCGCGCGCAACGACCTTTAGTCGCGGTTGGGCAGGCCAACCGCGACTAAAGGTATTCTTAAAATACTTTTTCTTTTTCAAAATTTTAAAAATACAAATAATATATCAAAAAATTAAGAAAAATAAAACTAATTCAATTCAAAATGTTAAAAATACAAATAATATATCAAAAAATTCAGAAAAATAAAACTAATTCAATTCAATATGTTAAAAACACAAATAATATATCAAAAAATTCAGAAAAATAAAACTAATTCAATTCAATATGTTAAAAACACAAATATTATATCAAAAAATTCAGAAAAATAAAACTAATTCAATTCAAAATTCTAAAAATACAAATAATATATCAAAAA
>NW_021209412.1:0-964 GCF_002162155.2 Triticum dicoccoides
GCTGCCCTCCCCTCACCCCTCTATTTATAGGGGGAAGGGAGAAGGGGGCCGGCCCCCTAGAACCCATCTAGGGGGGGTGCGGCGGCCAAGGGGAGAGGGGGAGAGGGTGGCTTGCCCCCCAAGCCAAGGGGGGCGCCCCCTCTAGGGTTCCCCCCTCAACCCTAGGCGCAAGGGCCCAAGGGAGGGGGTGCGCCCAGCCCACCAGGGGCTGGCTCCCTGCCCCACGCAGCCCATGTGGCCCCCCGGGAGGGGTGGCCCCTCCCGGTGGACCCCCGGAACCCTTCCGGTGGCCCCGGTACAATACCGGTATGACCCCGAAACTTCCCGGTGTCCGTTTGACAACTTCCCATATATAAATCTTTACCTCCGGACCCTTCCGGAGCTCCTCATGACGTCCAGGATCCCATCCGGGACTCCGAATAACATTCGGTAGTCACATACTAGTCTTCCTAATAACCCTAGCATCACCGAACCTTAAGTGTGTAGACCCTACGGGTTCGGGAGACATGCAGACATGACCGAGACGCTCTTAGGTCAATAACCAACAGCGGGATCTGGATACCCATGATGGCTCCCACATGCTCCTCGATGTTGTCATCGGATGAACCACGATGTCGAGGATTCGATCAAACCCTGTACGCAATTCCCTTTGTCAATCGGTACGTTACTTGCCCGAGACTCGATCGTCGGTATCCCAATACCTTGTTCAGTCTCGTTACCGGCAAGTCACTTTACTCGTACCATAATGCATGATCCCGTGTCCAACACCTTGGTCACATTGAGCTCATTATGATGATGCATTACCGAGTGGGCCCAGAGATACCTCTCCGTCATACGGAGTGACAAATCCCAATCTCGATCCGTGTCAACCCAACAGATACTTTCGGAGATACCTGTAATGCACCTTTATAGTCACCCAGTTACGTTGTGACGTTTGATACACCCAAGGCACTCTTACGATATC
>NW_021209413.1:0-972 GCF_002162155.2 Triticum dicoccoides
AGGCATGGTTCGCACGTGTCAAACGATTCATAATCAAGAGACTCTAAAAGTCCATCGGCATGGAGCTTCTTCATGCGCTTGACACCAATGTGACCAAGGCGGCAGTGCCACAAGTATGTGGGACTATCGTTATCAACTTTACATCTTTTGGCATCTACACTATGAACATGTGTAATATTACGCTCGAGATTCATTAAGAATAAACCATTGACCATCGGAGCATGACCATAAAACATATCTCTCATATAAATCGAACAACCATTATTCTCAGACTTAAATGAGTAGCCATCTCGTATTAAACGAGATCCAGATACAATGTTCATGCTCAAACTTGGCACTAAATAACAATTATTAAGGTTCAAAACTAATCCCGTAGGTAAATGTAGAGGCAGCGTGCCGACGGCGATCACATCGACTCTGGAACCATTCCCGACGTGCATAGTCACCTCGTCCTTCGCCAGTCTCCGTTTATTCCGCAGCTCCTGCTGTGAGTTACAAATATGAGAAACGGCACCGGTATCAAATACCCAGGAGTTACTACAAGTACTGGTAAGGTACACATCAATCACATGTATATCAAATATACCTTTGGTGTTGCCGGCCTTCTTATCCGCTAAGTATTTGGGGCAGTTCCGCTTCCAGTGACCCTTCCCCTTGCAATAAAAGCACTCAGTCTCAGGCTTAGGTCCATTCTTTGACTTCTTCCCGGCAACAGGCTTACCGGGCGCGGCAACATCTTTGCCGTCCTTCTTGAAGTTCTTCTTACCCTTGCCCTTCTTGAACTTAGTGGTCTTATTGACCATCAACACTTGATGTTCTTTCTTGATTTCAGCCTCTGCTGACTTCAGCATCGAGAACACTTCAGGAATGGTCTTTTCCATCCCCTGCATGTTGTAGTTCATCACAAAGCTCTTGTAGCTTGGTGGGAGCGACTGGAGGATTCTGTCAATGACCGCCTCATCTGGGAGGTTA
>NW_021209414.1:0-768 GCF_002162155.2 Triticum dicoccoides
CAGAGTGATTTCCACGATTAACGAACCCTGGGGTGCGTTTACGTCTTGGTCATCAACACTGGCAGTTTTGGCCGATTCTGGCCCATTTCATGGACTATTACTCATTATTTTGGGGTCCCGGAGTGATTTCCACGATTAACGAACCCTCCAGTGCATTTACGTTTCGGTCATCAACACTAGCAGTTTTGGCCAATTCTAGCCCGTTTCTTGGATTATTACTCAACTTTTTGGGGTCCCGAAGCGATTTCCGTAATTGTTGAACCCCAAGGTCCGCTTATGTGTCGGTCATCAACACTGGCAGTTTTGGCCGATTCTGGCCCGTTTGATGGACTATTAATCACTGTTTTGGGGTCCCGGAGTGGTTTCCATGGTTAGCGAACCCTGTGGTGCGTTTACGTGTCGGTCATCAACACTCGTAATTTTGGCCGATTCTGATCCGTTTCTTGGATTATTACTCATTGTTTTGGGGTCCCGAAACGATTTCCATAGTTGTTAAACACCAAGGTGGGCTTATATGTCGGTCATCAACACTGGCAGTTTTGACTGATTCTGGCCCGCTTCATTGACTATTACCCACTGTTTTGGGGTCCCGGAGCGATTTCCATAGTTTTTCAACCCCAAGATGAGCTTATGTGTCGGTCATCAACACTGTCAGTTTTGGCCGATTCTGGCCCGTTCCGTGGACTATTACTCACTATTTGGGGGTCCTGGAATGATTACCACGATTAACGAAACCTGGGGTGCGTTTACGTGTCGGCTATAAGCACT
>NW_021209415.1:0-1307 GCF_002162155.2 Triticum dicoccoides
ATTATTTGTACTAGGCTATAGAGCTAGTTCAACTCTAGTGTAAAATTATTTGAACTAGCTTATAGAGCTAGTTCAACTCTAGTGTAAAATTATTTGTACTAGGCTATACAGCTAGTGTAACTCTAGTGTAAAATTATTTCAACTTGCTTATAGAGCTAGTTCAACTCTAGTGTAAAATTAATTGAACTAGCTTATAGAGCTAGCTCAACTCTACTGTAAAATTATTTCAACTAGCTTATAGAGCTAGTTCAATTGTAGTGTAATATTATTTGTACTAGGCTATAGAGCTAGTTCAACTCTAGTGTAAAATTATTTGAACTAGCTTATAGAGCTAGTTCAACTCTAGTGTAAAATTATTTGTACTAGGCTATAGAGCTAGTGCAACTCTAGTGTAAAATTATTTCAACTTGTTTATAGAGTTTGTTCAACTCTAGTGTAAAATTATTTAAACTAGCTTATAGTGCTAGTTCAACTCTAGTGTAAAATTATTTGTACTAGGTTATAGAGCTAGTTCAACTCTAGTGTAAAATTATTTGAACGAGCTTATAGAGCTAGTTAATCTCTAGTGTCAAATTATTTGAACTAGAGCTAGTTCAACTCTAGTGTAAAATTATTTGTACTAGGCTATAGAGCTAGTTCAACTCTAGTGTAAAATTATTTGAACTAGCTTATAGAGCTAGTTCAACTCTAGAGTAACATTATTTGTACTAGGCTGTAGAGCTAGTGCAACTCTAGTGTAAAATTATTTCAACTTGCTTATAGAGCTTGTTCAACTCTAGTGTAAAATTATTTAAACTAGCTTATAGTGCTAGTTCAACTCTACTGTAAAATTATTTGTACTAGGCTATAGAGCTAGTTCAACTCTAGTGTAAAATTATTTGAACTAGCTTATAGAGCTAGTTAAACTCTAGTGTCAAATTATTTGAACTAGCTTATAGTGCTAGTTCAACTCTAGTGTAAAATTATTTGTAATAGGCTATAGAGCTAGTTCAACTCTAGTGTAAAATTATTTGAACTAGCTTATAGAGCTAGTTCAACTCTAGTGTAAAATTCTTTGTACTAGGATATAGAGCTAGTGCAACTCTAGTGTAAAATTATTTCAACTAGGTTATAGAGCTAGTTCAACTCTAGTGTAAAATTATTTGAGCTAGCTTATAGAGCTGGCTCAACTCTAGTGTAAAATTATTTCAACTAGCTTATAGAGCTAGTTCAATTGTAGTGTAAAATTATTTGTACTAGGCTATAGAGCTAGTTCAACTCTAGTGTAAAATTATTTGAACTAGCTTATAGAGCTAGTTCAACTCTAT
>NW_021209416.1:0-2723 GCF_002162155.2 Triticum dicoccoides
ATGCAGTCATTAGGGCATGCATGTATCTTCAGCACCTCCAATCCTAGAGGGCATACGACCTTCTTTGCTGCGTATGTATTGTCGGGCAATTCGTTATCCTTTGGAAGCTTCTTATTCAATATTTTCAGTAGCTTCTCAAATCCTTTGTCAGGAACAGCATTCTCTGCCTTCCACTGCAGCAATTCCAGTACGGTACCGAGCTTTGTGTTGCCATCTTCGCAATTGGGGTACAACCCTTTCTTGTGGTCCTCTAACATGCGATCGAACTTCAGCTTCTCCTTTTGACTTTCGCATTGCGTCCTTGCATCGACAATGACCCGGTGGAGATCATCATCATCGGGCACATCGTCTGGTTCCTCTTGATCTTCAGCAGCTTCGCCCGTTGCAGCATCATCGTGCACATCGTCTGGTTTCTTTTGATCTTCAGTAGCATCACCGTATTCAGGGGGCACATAGTTGTCATCGTACTCTTCTTCTTCGCCGTCTTCCATCATAACCCCTCCGTGCCTCGTCCAAACATTATAGTGTGGCATGAAATCCTTGTAAAGGCAGGTGGGTGTGGAGGATTTTCCCGTCAGAGTAAGACTTCATATTCCCACATATAGGGCATGGACAACACATAAAACCATTCTGCTTGTTTGCCTCAGCCACTTCGAGAAAATCATGCATGCCCTTAATGTACTTGGAGGTGTGTCTTGAACCTTACATCCATTGCCAGTTCATCTGCGTGCATTATATATAATTAAGTGTGTCAAAAATCATTACAGAACATCATGAATAGATAATTAAGTGACCAAATTAATAGAAGTTTATCATCACATTAAAACCAAAGTACATACATAGTTCTCATCTAACAACATAAAGCTCTGCAGAGCATCTAAATTAATTAAACTATACACTGAAATTATGTAAAACATTTCAATGCGAAAACAAATGCGATCATAATCGTAACCAATGTAACAACTGATCCAACGGCATAATGATACCAAGCCTCGGTATGAATGATATATTTTCTAATCTTTCTAATTTTCAAGCGCATTGCATCCATCTTGATCTTGTGATCATCGACGACATCCACAACATGCAACTCCAATATCATCTTCTCCTCCTCAATTTTTCTAATTTTTTCCTTCAACAAATTGCTTTCTTCTTCAACAAAATTTAACCTCTCGACAATAGGGTCGGTTGGAATTTCCGGTTCAACAACCTCCTAGATAAATAAAATCTATGTCACGTTGGTCGGCATAATTGTCATAAACAATAAATGAACCAATAGTTATAAAAAGATAATATATACCACATCTGAATCATAGACAGGACGAGGGCCGACGGGGGCGGATACCAAAACCATCGCACTATATAAGATGCAATAATAAAAGTAAGAAAATTATACAAGTATCTATATAAATATACAAGTAAGATTTTTTTTCCTTTCAGAAGAAGATAAGAAAAAGAGGCTCACCACGGTGGTGCCGGCGACGAGATCGGCGCGGGCGATCGACGGCGGTGAAGACGGAGACGGGACGTGACGGACCGCTAAACCTAGACAAATATTGAGGAAAATGGAGCTTGGAGGTCGAGCTTGGAGAGGAGAAAGCTTAAGTAGTGTGGCTCGGGCATTCCATCGAACACCTCGTGTGCATAGGAGATGAGCTAGAGCACCACAAAGCTCTCCCCTCGCCGGCCACGAAAAACAGAGCACTGGGAGTGCTCTGCTCGCGGGCGAGGGGTAGATATAGGCAACTAATTGGTCCCGGTTCGTGCCACCAACCGGGACTAAAGGGCAACCTTTGGTCCCGGTTCAGTCCACCAACCGGGACCAATGATTGTGGGCCAGGAGCGAGGCGCATTGATCCCAGTTCGTCCCACCAACTGGAACCAATAGGTCCAGCCGAACCGGGACGAATGGCCCACGTGGCCCGGCCGGCCCCCGGGGCTCACGAACCAGGTCCAATGCCCCCATTGGTCCCAGTTCTGGATTGAACCGGGACTAATGGGCTGACCCGGCCTGGACCATTGCCCTCTTTTCTACTAGTGTGTCATGTGCTCACAAGCATGCTAGGGCAGTTGCCATGTAAAAAGAAAGAGTTGTCATCTGCTTACGTGTACTCTATGGCAGTTGCCATGTACCATGTAAATGGCAACTCAGGTAAAAGAGTTGTCATCTGCTTACAAGCAAAGCTAGGGCAGTTGCCATGTACCTGCAAAAATACATGGCAACTGACAACTTTGAATATGGGCGAGGAGACTGGCGTGTGGAGTCACTGTTGTGCATGCCAATAGTCAAACCAGTCATATGGGGATGGACAGGTAAAAGCGGTTACCATGATCAGCTACAAGAAGAAGAAATAAATTAAATGACGTACTCGAGTGGATCGTACGGCTTATAGGACAAGCTGGGCGAACGCATCGAGTGGCTAGCGACCCGGCTGATTGCACGCGCGGATCAGCCGGATGACGCGTAACGTCCGCCTTAACTTTCTTCTTCAAAATAATAATCAGCCGTGATATCTTCCTAAAAACGTGCAACCCACAAACTTCCATTCTGATAGTTTAAAGGAACTTTGTGACGCCTTTGCATGCATGCAGATTAATCTGCATTTTTTTATATTGTTTTTAACGCAGCAAAAGTAAGGAGAAGCAAAATCATTGTTCGTGTGTCAAAATTTCCTTATTCCACCTGTTTTTCATTAGAGAGAAATAGATCTTGGACCTTTTTTTTT
>NW_021209417.1:0-1231 GCF_002162155.2 Triticum dicoccoides
GTAATGCATGATCCCGTGACCAAACACTTGGTCACTTTGAGCTCATTATGATGATGCATTACTGAGTGGGCCCAGTGATATCTCTCCGTCATACGGAGTGACAAATCCCAGTCTCGATCCATATAAAACAATAGATACTTTCGGAGATACCTGTAGTGCACCTTTATAGTCACCCAGTTACGTTGTGACGTTTGATACACCCAAAGCACTCCTACGGTATCCAGGAGTTATACGATCTCATGGTCGAAGGAAGAGATACTTTGACATTGCAAAACTCTAGCAAACGAACTATACGATCTTGTGCTATGTTTAGGATTGGGTCTTGTCCATCACATCATCATCCTAATGATGTGATCCCGTTATCAATGACATCCAATGTCCATAGCCAGGAAACCATGACTATCTATTGATCAACGAGCTAGTCAACTAGAGGCTTACTAGGGACATGTTGGTGTCTGTTATTCACACATGTATTACGATTTCCGGATAACACAATTATAGCATGAATAAAGACAATTATCATGAACAAAGAAATATAATAATAATGCTTTTATTATTGCCTCTAGGGCATATTTCCAACAGTCTCCCACTTGCACTAGAGTCAATAATCTAGTTACATTGTGATGAATCGAACACCCATGTAATTCTGGTGTTGATCATGTTTTGCTCTTGGGAGAGGTTTAGTCAAAGGATCTGCTACATTCAGGTCCGTATGTACTTTACAAATCTCTATGTCTCCATCTTGAACATTTTCACGGATGGAGTTGAAGCGACGCTTGATGTGCCTTGTCTTCTTGTGAAACCTGGGCTCCTTGGCAAGTGCAATAGCTCCAGTGTTGTCACAGAAGAGCTTGATTGGCCCCGACGCATTGGGTATGACTCCTAGGTCGGTGATGAACTCCTTCACCCATATTGCTTCATGTGCTGCCTCCGAGGCTGCCATGTACTCCGCTTCACATGTAGATCCCGCCACGACGCTCTGCTTGCAACTGCACCAGCTTACTGCCCCACCATTCAAAATATACACGTATCCGGTTTGTGACTTAGAGTCATCCAGATCTGTGTCGAAGCTAGCGTCGACGTAACCTTTTACGACGAGCTCTTCGTCACCTCCATAAACGAGAAACATTTCCTTAGTCCTTTTCAGGTACTTCAGGATATTCTTGACCGCTGTCCAGTGTTCCTTGCCAGGATTACTTTGGTACCTTCCTACCAAACTTACGGCAAGGTT
>NW_021209418.1:0-985 GCF_002162155.2 Triticum dicoccoides
ATTTCTGGCTATCCTATTTTTAGGTGTTTCTGAGTGTTTTGAGACAGGTGCCATTATAGGAAGTTTTTTTTGACCCGTTTCCAGTTTTTGGGTCCGGGCAGTCAAAAAAAAAAAATTGGTCGATAAAATTTTGTGCCCATCCTGTCCGTTTGAGCTAAGAAGAGTTTTGAGATACTCGCCATTATAGTGATTTTTCGCAAAAAAAAAACAGCGCAAAAAAAAAGCAGCGCAAAAAAAAAAGCGAAAAAAAAAATTCCAGAGTGTGCTTTTCCCTTGTTTACGTGCCGCGCCGTGATTTTGTTAGTGTTCTAGGCTCGCGTCTCTAGCACAGTCTAGCCTAGGACCAGCACAGTACCGTCGTTGAGCGTTTATTCAACTTTGCATCTCTGAATTGATTATTGCTGACCCTTTTTGCTACCATATTATAAGCCTTCCCAGCTCCACATACATCTATGTCGTGCGTTTGACTCTCCCTGGTAATCGCTCTATCCAAGCTTTGAGAGTTTTTGACTACAACGGTTGCCGATCACCGCCTGCTGCTGGGTAAGAACTGGTAAGAATTTGAGAATTGCTTGACGGATTTGTGACAGCCACCACCACCACTTGTTCGTAGTCTGTAGGATCATATTCTTGTGTGTTTCTATTGCTGCTAACCATGCCAGGATCACAAGCCGACGAGATTGACTGGGAGAATTTATCGAACAAGGAGCTTCATGATAAGTTTCAGCAAATGATGACTGAACAGGTGCAAGATGTGCTGAACAATTTTGAAGAGGCCATGGAGAAGATCACTGGCCTTGAGAAGACGTTCGAAACAAATCTCGATAACAAGTTTAATGAATTGCTCGCGCGTCTTCCACCACCACCACCCGCTGCACCTAACGCACCTCTCCAACAACAACAACAACGACTACCTCCACGTCGCGAAGCAGACCTCCGCCGAGCAAGCCGTGTTCCTCTTGCGTTTGGCCAAACTGTTGGTGCT
>NW_021209419.1:0-1191 GCF_002162155.2 Triticum dicoccoides
GTGTATTTCACATTGGGAAGATAATAATGTCATATTACTGCATTGAATAGAGAAATGACACAGCATGCATCACAGAGAAAGATGACATCTAACATGTTGCATAAAAAGCAATTTGTAGGAGATGAATGCAAAGGGCACTGGCTATGATTATAAAAGATTAGGAGCTCACAGCATGCATTTAAGATTCAGAAGGGTATCATGTGAAGAGCATGGACAATTGTCAAGCAACTAATTCAGATTGGGAAGGTAATCAAGCCTTGTAAATGACCACGAAACAGCACAAATGTAACAGCATGCACATAAAAAGGTACATCAGCTGCATTATTAAAAACATTAACATCACAAACATGCATTCATCAGTAGAAAGATGGGTACCCTGGAGATCCCTGAAGGAGCTGAGGCAGGAGCCCCATCAGCAAGCGAGCCAGCTTGCCAGAGGGTGGTGGTAACACCTGCTCGCCTTGGCCGGATCTGCAGCAAAACATCAGCATCAGAGGTTATCAAGGAAGGGGGAATGCAGATTCTCGGAAAAAAAGCAGGAAAAACGTCAGGCAGAAATGGATCTGAACAGACCCATAGGTGTCGGTGCGGTCCACTCCAGACGAATCCCCAGCCTCTCCTCCGATCGCCATTGATGATGGGACACCTGTGTGGAGGGAGGGAGGAGAGAGAAGGCACTTGAGAAAACATCGAAAACGAGGGAGAGGTGAGGGGAGGAAGGAGGAGGACGAGGCGCCTACCTTGGCGTCGGCGGCGATAGATCGAGGCGGCGGCGGCGGCGGCGGGGGAGCGTGGCGCCCGCGTGGCCCTCGCCCTGGGTTTTATAGCCCGCTCGCCTAGGGTTTTGGCGCCCTAGGCGGGCCGTCCAGATTGTGCTGTGCTGGGCGGAGGCCCGTTAAGCCGCTTGCCCACAGGCTCATTCCGCTCGCCGGAAGCCCAGGCCACGCAGCAGGGGCCCAGTGGCGCTGGGCCGATGGATCGGGCGACTAGCTTGCGAAGCGAACGTTCGCAAGGAAATGCCCAACGGAGGTCCCGCCTGGCGCTGGACGTGCGTCAGGAAAGCCAAGACGACGAACGATTGTGCTCTGCTTGGGATCCGAACCTCAGATCCAGAAATCGGCCGGTTTCATGCCACCGACGGGCAGTGGTGAGGGAGAGTAGCACACCATGGACGGACTTTGCTAAAAAAAA
>NW_021209420.1:0-1030 GCF_002162155.2 Triticum dicoccoides
AAGGTACACTTGCCCTGCTCTCCACTGCATTCTTGTCGCATTCATCTCTGTCCACTCTGCCGACTGGTCGACTGATCATTGTCTTGATATCTGCTAGGCCCTCACCGAGCTGTACTCGATGCCCAATGGGGCACAAACTCCGACTGAGGAGGGTGAGGCGAGTGGGGGCGAGAGCCAGGACGAGGAGGAATGGGACTCGGACGTTGCAGGGGACGACGACGACGATGATGATGACGACGGCGATGATGATGATGCCGAAGACGAGGAGGAAGAGGAGGAGGTCGTGCCACCGCGCTCGGAAAGGCGGTCGAAGCTCGTCCACGACCCTTCGACTGAACGTGGCAAGGGGGTTGCGACGCAGTCGACCAAGCGCCCTAGGACCACTTCTCCAGCGCCGACTGAAAAGGCGCCGAAGCAGCTTAGGGGGGCTCTGCCAAAGCCGACCAAGCTCCTGCCGAAGATGAAGGTGTCCATCCCCACCATATCAGGGTAATTGTGCTGATCATATTTTCTTATTCTGTGCGAACTTTATCTCTGGTCGACGCTGAAGTTAGTCGACCGATCCTTTGGAGTTGCAGTGCTGCTACTTCTGAGACCTCGGCCCGGGCTGATGACCACGAGATGGAGGATGCAGCAACTTCGAACCCAGGTACTGTATTCTTAACATCGTTCTTAGTCGACTGACTCGCGATCTCTGATCCTGATTCTTCTCCGCAGCTCCACCCAATACTGTTATCAATCTCCCTGATGACGACGAGGATGAAGAAACACTGGCACGCAGGAGGAGTCGGAAAGCGTCCGCCAGTAAGGTGCCTCAGGATGTGACGGCGCCTGAGATTCTGACTGTGGAAGAAGAGAACATCACTCGACACACGGTGTCCTTCGCAAATCCACTGACGAGTGCTCAGCAGTCCTCCCTCTTCACGACGCACCACGTCCCAGAGGACCAAGCTGGCGCAGCGAAGGAGGCAATACGCCAGGCGGGACTCATGATGGAGCAGCTGAAGACTATCCGGGACGCGAGCCAGGC
>NW_021209421.1:0-1139 GCF_002162155.2 Triticum dicoccoides
ACCCGAAGATAAGCCTTCTCGTCAACCTCGAAAGTCATAGCCTTATGTTTTCAGTCATATTGACTCTTTTGACGAGATTGGGCTGTTTTCAACTTTTCACGAACGATGCGAACTTGTTCTTCTGCTTCCTGAATCATATCCGGGCCAAAGAATTGTCTTTCCCCGGTCTCTGACCAGTTAAGGGGTGTTCGACACCGTCGTCCATAGAGAACTTCAAAAGGGGCTTTACCCAAGCTAGATTGATAGCTGTTGTTGTAAGCGAATTCGGCAAATGGAAGGCACTTCTCCCAGTCCATTCCGAATGAGATAACAGAGGCTCGAAGCATGTCTTCTAGAATTTGGTTGACGCGTTCCACTTGACCACTCGACTGAGGGTGGAAGGCGGTGCTAAAGGAGAGATGGGTTCCCATAGCATTTTGGAAACTTTCCCAAAATCGAGAGGTGAAAAGACTTCCTCGATCCGAGTTAATTTCCAAAGGAACACCATGAAGGGACACTATTCGGGAGATGTATAAGTCTGCCAGCTGACTAGCGGTTATACTCTCACGAACAGATAGGAAATGGGCTACTTTGGAAAGACGATCGACAACGACGAAGATAGCATTATTCCCTCTCTTGGTCCTGGGAAAACCGGTAATGAAATCCATACTAATTTTATCCCATTTCCATTCAGGAATAGCTAAAGGTTGAAGGGTGCCAGCAGGCCGTTGGTGCTCTGCTTTTACACGACGACAGACGTCGCAATTTGCAATATACTGAGCAATTTCTCTCTTCATCCTAGTCCACCAGAACCTCTGGCGTAGGTCCTGATACATCTTAGTACTACCGGGATGAATGGTGAGAGGAGATTCATGAGCCTCCTTAAGGATCAACTGCCGTAGATGCTGGTTCTTGGGAACCACTAGACGGTTCTCAAAGTACACAACACCATGATCATTTGTGGAGAAACAACTAGCACCTCCGCTAGCAATGTTCTCCTTGATCTTAGCTATTCCCTTATCTCGCTTCTGGGCAGCAATGATTTGATCCGTAAGAGTAGGTTTCGCCACCAAGGTGGAAAGAAAACCTTGAGGAACAATGTGAAGGTTAAGCTTCCGAAATTCCTCATGGAGAAGCGGTTGACTTTGTTGTAACATCAG
>NW_021209422.1:0-720 GCF_002162155.2 Triticum dicoccoides
CACTCACAGTTTTGGCCGATTCTGGCCCGTTTCTTGGACTATTACTCACCATTTTGGGGTCCCGAAGCGATTTCCATAGTTGTTGAACCCCAAGGTGCACTTATGTGTCGGTCATCAACACTCATAGTTTTCGCCGATTCTGGCCTGTTTCTTGGATTATTACTCACTGCTTTGGGGTCCCATAGCGATTTCCATAGTTGTTGAACCCCAAGGTGTGCTTATGTGTCGGTCATTAACACTCACGGTTTTGGCCGTTTCTGGCCCGTTTCTTGGACTATTACTCACCATTTTGGGGCCCCGAAGCGATTCGCATAGTTGTTGAACCCCCAAGGTGCGCTTATGTATTGGTCATCAACACTCACAGTTTTGGCTGATTCTGGCCCGTATCTTGGACTATTACTCACCGTTTTGGGGTTCCAGAGCGATTTCCATAGTAGTTGAACCCCAAGGTGCGCTGATGTGTCGGTCATCAACACTCACAGTTTTGGCCGATTCTGTCCAATTTCGTGGACTTTTACTCACTGTTTTGGGGTCCTGGGGTGATTTCCACGATTAACGAACCCTGGGGTGCGTTTACGTGCCGGTCATCAAAACTCATAGTTTTTGCCGATTCTGGCCCGTTTCTTGGAGTTTTACTCACCGTTTTGGGGTCCCGAAGCGATTTCCATAGTTGTTGAACCTCAAGGTGCGCTTATGTGTCGGTGATCAACACTCACAGTT
>NW_021209423.1:0-1010 GCF_002162155.2 Triticum dicoccoides
GGTGTGTTATTACAAGATGGCAAACCTGTTGCATACTTTTCTAAAAAATTGAGTGGGCCTAGTCTGAATTATTCTACTTATGATAAAGAACTATATGCTCTTGTTCGGACTTTAGAAACATGGCAACATTATTTATGGCCCAAAGAATTTGTTATACATTCTGATCATGAATCTTTGAAACATATTAAAAGTCAAGCTAAACTGAATCGTAGACATGCTAAATGGGTTGAATTCATTGAGACTTTCCCTTATGTCATTAAACACAAGAAGGGAAAAGAAAATGTTATTGCTGATGCATTGTCTCGTCACTATACTATGCTTTCACAACTTGACTTCAAAATATTTGGTTTGGAGACCATCAAAGATCAATATGTGCATGATGCTGATTTTAAAGATGTAATGCAGAATTGTAAAGAAGGAAGAATGTGGAACAAGTTTGTTGTTAACGATGGATTTGTGTTTCGCGCTAACAATCTATGCATTCCAGCTAGCTCCGTTCGTCTTTTCTTGTTGCAGGAGGCGCATGGAGGAGGATTAATGGGACACTTTGGCGTGAAGAAGACGGAGGACGTATTTGCTACACATTTCTTTTGGCCAAAGATGAGACGGGATGTTGAGCGTTTTATTGCTCGCTGCACTACATGTCAAAAAGCTAAGTCACGACTCAATCCTCATGGTTTATATATGCCTTTGCCTGTACCTAGTGTTCCTTGGGAGGATATATCTATGGACTTTGTTTTAGGTTTACCTCGAACAAAGAAGGGGAGGGATAGCATATTTGTTGTCGTGGATAGATTCTCGAAAATGGCACACTTTATACCATGTCATAAAAGCGATGATGCTGTTAATGTTGCTGATTTGTTCTTTCGTGAAATTATTCGCTTGCATGGTGTGCCAAATACTATTGTTTCAGATCATGATACTAAATTTCTTAGCCACTTTTGGAGATGTTTATGGGCTAAGTTGGGGACTAAACTACTTTTTAGTACTACTTGTCACCCCCAAACTGA
>NW_021209424.1:0-998 GCF_002162155.2 Triticum dicoccoides
AAAAAGCACCAAATCAAAACACAGACAAATAAACAAGAACATACTTTGGCTTATCAGGAGTGTAACGGCATTTGATAGATCCCACTCTGTGCCCAAGTTCCTGGCACAACTTGCATCTATTTTTGTTACCTTTTTGGGCCCTTTTTGGCTTTTCATCTTTCTTTCCCTTCTTACTACTCCCACCTTTCTCAAACCATGCCTTGAATCTACTCTGTTTAGGCCTGCCAGCCTTTCTTTTCATCAAGGGAGGACACATGGAAAATTCAATGTCCACTTCAGGCCACTGAGACTGATCTGTAAGTGCTGGAATTGGAGTAGCATATGCAGCTTTGAATCTTGCTACCGAATAATATTCATGCAGATATGGGTGCATGTTTATCTTCGGTTGGGATGCTAAGAAAAGAATGGCATGCTCACATGGTTTACCAGTGTGTTGCCACTCGAGGCAAGTGCAATCATGCAATTCAGTGTTAACAACATGTCTCCTTCCAGTTTTGTTATCTCTAACTTCAGCACCCCTACGTGAAGATTTTTCAACAAACAAATGTGAAAGACTTCTGCTCCTATTGACCACCTGTTGTACCACTGCTGGAAGCTTATCACCTTGCAGACAATCACCTATCCTTCTTCTCAATTCCCACAACCGCATGAGCATGATCCTAATTTGGTCAACCATGTCATGCACAGGCAAATCTTTTAACTCCTTCACCTTATTGTTGAAACTCTCTGCCAAATTGTTGTTGATGTGGTCACACTTGATGGCAGTGTTGAATGCTGACCTGTACCATAACAAAGAATGGTAGGTGTTCAGCCATGGACCAAACTCATCACATGCTGCCATTATCTTATCAAGATGATATTTGTGTGTCTGTCTAGTGTAAGATCTTGCTGCTGGCCACATGCGCCCAAATTCTTCTCCTCTAAATTTTTTGATCAAATTCATCCACAAATGACCGAAGCACTCCCTCTGCTCAGCATGTGGGAAAACATTTTTCACT
>NW_021209425.1:0-919 GCF_002162155.2 Triticum dicoccoides
AAAAGGCGCAAACGGTCCCGGGAAAAGGTAAGACGACACCCGTGGGAATACCGTGCGTGAGGCCGCAAAGTGATATGAGGTGTTACCAGCTAGATCGATGTGACATCGAGTCGGGGTCCTGACAGCGTTGGTATCAGAGCCGGACTGCCCGTAGGTTCTCCAAGCCAAACTGGTCGATGTTGAGTCTAGAAATTCTTTAGTTATATGTAGGGGAATTGTTTGTGGGTTGGAACGTAAGGCTCTTTTTACTCCTTATACCTTATGACTTTCTGATCTGAGTCAGTCCATTCTTCCACCGGGGGTTAAGGAATTAGGATCTGTTCTCTCTATCAGGATCACGAGTTACTAATCAGTAGTACCTTATAAGTTTGATGGTTACCAGCCTAGTTCAGTTCTACTACCACATTATGTTGCCAGAATGGTTTCAGAACTTTGATATGATGATGATGAGTGGGTACGAAATCCTTTGTCAAATGTCCCAAATCCTTTTTGAGTATTTACAGCTGTTATGCTGCCGAAATTTTGCTAGAAATTCTAATGCCTTTGCATTATGATTGTGCTTTCAGATGGCCACTCGCGACCTCAATCAAGTGGTTCGCCTGACTCGATGCCTAGATGTACCCGGCCATACTGCTAAGTTGGTCAGGGTAATGACTGAGGCTGGATATCGCTGGTATCCCGAGTACACGGTCGAAGAGCAATTCCGAGACTTTAATCAAAGCCAGTATCTCTGCACTGTCAGGATATTTCCATCTTATCCTGGATCTACCGAGCCTCTTCACTGCTCCTATGGACTCGGGGTTACTATTGAGATGGCTGTGCAGGACGCCGCCTACTCTATGATGACCATTATGCGAGTCAGATCTGGGTTATTTCGGGACTCTGATTTCCGGTATATGCCAGGATCACTTCCGGGAGC
>NW_021209426.1:0-1069 GCF_002162155.2 Triticum dicoccoides
AATATGTCCCTAGTGAGCCTCTAGTTGACTAGCTCGTTGTGATCAACAGATAGTCATGGTTTCCTGGCTATGGACATTGGATGTCGTTGATAACGGGATCACATCATTAGGAGAATGATGTGATGGACAAGACCCAATCCTAAGCCTAGCACAAAGATCGTGTAGTTCGTATGCTAAAGCTTTGCTAATGTCAAGTATCTCTTCCTTCGACCATGAGAGCGTGTAACTCCTGGATACCGTAGGAGTGCTTTGGGTGTATCAAACGTCACAACGTAACTGGGTGACTATAAAGGTGCATTACAGGTATCTCCGAAAGTATCTATTGTTTTATGCGGATCGAGACTGGGATTTGTCACTCCGTGTAAACGGAGAGGTATCTCTGGGCCCACTCGGTAGGACATCATCATATGCGCAATGTGACCAAGGAGTTGATCACGGGATGATGTGTTACGGAACGAGTAAAGTGACTTGCCGGTAATGAGATTGAACAAGGTATTGGATACCGACGATCGAGTCTCGGGCAAGTAACATACCGATAGACAAAGGGAATTGAATACGGGATTGATTAAGTCCTTGACATCGTGGTTCATCCGATGAGATCATCGTGGAACATGTGGGATCCATCATGGGTATCCAGATCCTGCTGTTGGTTATTGACCAGAGAACGTCTCGGTCATGTCTGCATGTCTCCCGAACCCGTAGGGTCTACACACTTAAGGTTCGATGACACTAGGGTTATAAAGGAAGTTTGTATGTGGTTACCGAATGTTGTTCGGAGTCCCGGATGAGATCCCGGACGTCACGAGGAGTTCCGGAATGGTCCGGAGGTAAAGATTTATATATGGGAAGTCCTATTTTGGCCACCGGAAAATGTTCGGGATTTTTCGGTATTGTACCGGGAAGGTTCTAGAAGGTTCCGGAGTGGGGCCCACCTGCATGGGGGGACCCACATGGACGTGGGTAGTGGGGGCAAGGCCCCACACCCCTGGTCAAGGCGCACCAAGATCCCCCCTTAGAAGGAATAAGATCATATCCCAAAGGGATAAGATCAAGATCCCTAAAAAGGGGG
>NW_021209427.1:0-1219 GCF_002162155.2 Triticum dicoccoides
GGATCAACGATATTCCTTGTATTATTCCCTGTATCCTCACCGTATTGAAGTTGGAAAAGAAATAGGTTCTGAGTCTTTATGACGAGTAGGTGCCGTCTATTACATAGCGGCGCATGCCATTGTCTGACGGCCGGGCATGCAGATACCTTTCTGAGCTGTCTCGTCCCATCTGTCATCTGTCATGCAGTAACTGAAGCCCAAACGGCGACCTACCACCGAGTAGTGTTCTAGGGCAATCACCGATCCTTTCTTCCCCAGTTTCAGCCCCCACCTCATGACCTCCCTTGCCCGCAAGGGGCATGCACAATCCTTGTTTCGAGTAATACAAGTGCATCAATCCTGGTAGCTATACGTTTTATTCTGGTACTCACATTTCTGATTGTGTTAATCCGTGTCTCTTTACCATGTTTCCCAGTCGTGTGCCTTTCTTGAGTTCGAAGATGTTTATGCCGCAAGACTGAATCCTAACCAGATCGACCGGTCGCTCAATGCAACAGCTAGCCAAGCTCTTCAACCCGCCACCATCCGGTGCCCATCGCCAACCAGCCGCTGGTTCAGTCTGCCCCCAGTTGACCAGGTGACAAATCCCATCGTGGATGCACTAAGAGCGTATCAAATCTCACGCATAGCTCAACTAGTGCCGTTACCAGTCTCCTGGTGGCCGTGTTAGTTCTCTGTGTTGTCATCATGACTTACTTTAGGTCAAGTAACTAGGATTACTTTGCTTAGTCCTTCCATGTGGCACTAGGGGTCTAGGATTTAGCCACTCCGACAGTGTTGGTGTTGTAAACTGACTGGCCAAGTTTGATGTACTGCGAGTCTGCGACTAGCGTTGTAATACGCACCTATCCATCTATGAAAGCCTTGTTTGCTTAATTCAGGTCACCAAGTCTGAACATCCCCTCCCTGATAAATTATTAACTCTCATGATACATTGTCTTGCTCACACGTCTATCTACTCAGCTGAGTGCTTCTTCTGCGCATTCAATATACCCATACGGGCTGACAGACTAGACCTAGGCTCATATGACAACAAACATCCCGGGCCACGGATCAGAATCAAGCACGAACGGAGCTGTCTCCCACGCTGCGCAAAAGGCCGATAGTACGGCACTGTGCTCTACGATATACCCCTGTATAGTGTTTTTTCCATCAACCATCCTTGTGTCTTAACTGCCCTATTTTCGGATCCCCATGCAGCATTCAACGTCCATGATAT
>NW_021209428.1:0-3547 GCF_002162155.2 Triticum dicoccoides
AAATCATGTTACCTTATGTATATAATCCTCCTGCAACATTTTATTTTGCAGATAAATGTATAGGCCCTAGTTACCTATACAACTTCCCCAAGAAGCATCTACGAGCTGATGTTCTGGTCCAGGCTACATATTTTCTGATATTTTATTTTACTACCGAAGATACAAGCTAAAGGTGGAGAAAAATCTGTGCACGGGCCTCATGTTCTACGATGAATTGTTTGTGGGAGTGAGTAGTGTGCATTCAGCAGTAACAATAAATGATTGTTCCTTTAAAAAAAGCTACAAAAATATAGCATGTTAAGAGAAATAGGGGTGGCCGCCTCCAGATGCTATGCACGCTATGCGTGCTATTTACAAATGGTGTTTCAAAGTAATGCCATGTATAGCCTAAAATCAAAGGATTTTAACAAGAATAAATGATATACTTCAATAATAAAGTGCTAAAAAGCTTTAATGTGGCCTAACATCAACAACCCATGAGGCAACAACATAGCAAAAATATACAAATTTATAGTCAGGTGCCGCCGGGATCTCCATTGCTAAAGAATAAACTCTCATTGCCAGATACTGAAGTAATCCATGTAGCTAGCTATTTAATAAAGCGACGATCAATCAATCGAGTACTAGGTGTGAAGATGGATAACTTGTAATATAATCGGAAACTAAGATCTAGCAAACATCATGATCCAACACATACATCACGGACTTGTGAGCCCAAAGGACTTGCCTAGTGCCTCACATGTCCGTGGTGCAGCTGGCTCCGACAGCTGCTGCCGCAAAAGGGGGAACGGTGGAGAACAGAGGAAGACCAACAAGGAACAGAAGAAGACGGGCCGAACAAGCACTACAAGAAATATGTCAACTTATGACCACCACTATTGGTCACTGAAAGGTCACAAATTTCCATTTATGACCTTTTTCTGACCAAAAACATAAGGTCAAAAGTTGGGCGTCGTAAACTGACTATAGCGACCTTTCTTCTGGAATGGTCGCAAACGTTTATGACCAAAATACGTCTACTGTGGCGTTTTGGTCACTAGCAACCTCCCCAGGCCACGTAGGCATCCAGCGTGGCAATCTGACGTGGCACAAGATTCAGCCCGGTCCAATTCGATTTTCTACATAGGCCGAGCCCATTAATTCAGCCCATTTATTGTTTTTTTCTTGCAATTTGGGTAAGATACACGGGCCAGGCCCTATAATTCGGCCTTTTTATTTCTGGGTTGTGGCCCTTTTTTTCCTTTTTCAAATGGGTCCCAATTGTCAGGTTCTGATAAGCAGGTCCCAATTTGTGGAACTTTGTTGTCATGCCCATGTTCCTCATATTTCAATATGCCAATAATTAAACAACCAGTATTTAAATCAAAATAGACAGAAAACAGGTGTAACAAGCCAATTCTAATATACAAATGCGATCAATCTGTTACATCAACAAGAAGCAACAATCTGTTACATCAACAAGAAGCAACAATCTGTTACATCAACACATACAAATGCGATCATAGTATAACAAACTCTACAGGTGTCTTTTGACAGCTTCAAGTGGCCCTTCATGGCGGCAGGAAGATGGTTCCTATCACCATTCATGGGCATCAGAGTGATGCAGCTGAACGTGGCAGGGAAAAGGATTACCTGCAAAAGCCAAATTTATACAAGATATTAGCCTTTCAGTCATGCAGAATATCAGAGACACATGCTTCATCACTACAGGGCATGGAAACGTAAAATGCATTTTTTTACTAAGGGCTTACAATTGCAAATTTACTGTCCACAAAATTAAATTAGAAAAAACAAATAAAACAGTGAGGTGCAAAAGATGTCAGCCTTAGTGTTTCTACTTCCTACAACTGACCGAGACCATGCTGTTTCAACCTTTTGTAGAACACACTGTTCTCTAACAGTATATATTGAGCATGCTACAGCAGAAGCTTGAATTTATGGTTTCTATACTTCTACATTATACATCCTCAGTATTATAGACCAGTTTGTTAAACTTCAGAGGTTGAAATCAAGGCCTGTCAACTAAATCATATATATGCATTAAAAAACAAGGCCATATGGACCAATGCATCATAATTATCAGTTTAAACATCAGCAAAGGAATTAAGTAAACTATTGTGCTGGATCACTATCATTATTGTTCCATAGAGTTTATCTGTACATTGTCCACTAATTCATGAGGATTGATGCAATGGATGATGGCTTGGCAACCATAGTAGTTTAGGCAGAACAATGTAAACCCACACAAATGCTACTAATTCCATCATATCAAGGACCATTTTATTAGGTCCATGAGTATACTACTCACTACAAGAAGCAATATGACAGCAGTATCACCATGATCATCAAAAAAGGAACAGCTTTTCCTCTGCTCAAGCCAGCCTCAAACAACACCATAGCAATCAAATTTTCAAATAATGAACCAAGACATGTCCAGAACAATCCAAAGTTTGTTGTGCACGTGAGATGAGATGAGATGACATGACATGAGCTCACCACACCAAGTCATGTGGTTGGAGGAGTAGGGAGCAGCCACGAGGCCTCGTCATCCACCTGCGGGAGCAGCAACAACTCGTCCAAATCAGATATAAGCAACCTGCACAAAAAACAAAACAAATCAAACCAAAGGTAGGAATCACAATGAGATAGGAGAAGGGATTCTATCCCAAGATAGCAACCCGAAAAACAAAAAACATGATTAGGGAGCTGGTACTTAAGAAAGGAATTCATGCATGAATGACATATACAACTTAAAAATCAGGATATGAAATATTATTAGAATTGCATATTAGATGGCTGCAAGATAACTGTTGCTTCATATAAAGTAACTAGTGGAACTCGTGTAGTATTGTTTCTGTTCATTCAGTTAACAATGGCAGAGTAATTTTAGGCAACCTTGAGTACCAAATGACATTGTCTCTTAAAATTTATCTAATACCAGTTAACATATGCATGCAACTGTAAACATGACCACGCAGAGCTACTAAACAGGCATGGAATGGGAGAGGCAACGCCAGTTGGTGTGGTCGTCGATGACGAGGCTGGCGGCGGCCGTTGGCGTTGATAGTAGTCAACCCGACATCCTGGTGCTCGAGTGACGACGGATCTGGGAGGGAGAACGGACGAGGTGAGTAAGAGAGCAGAGATTTGGGATTATCCAAATGAGGAGAAGTGGAGGGACTCATCTGAACCGGTGGAGCAAGTGACGAAACTGAACCGGTGGTGCTCCTCCTAGGCCGCCATGGATGATCTTATGCCCGCGGGATCTTCTCCATGGCCGGCCCCTTCCTTCACAAAACCAGATCGGGTCTCTTCACGAACATGCAAGAAAATGGACGCATGCATCAGATTTAGGGAGGGGGGAGGGGGCGATATGCAGGAGAAGAGAAGGGAAGGAGCAGGGATGCGTACCACTGCCTTGCTCGATCTGGGCCGCGTAGAAGCATGCGTAGGTCATCTCCCGACGCTCGAGCCTGCCCTCCGTCAAGGACCAGGTCAAAGAAGCCCTTGACCTCGACAATGACGCTGCTGGATCTGGGAGGGAGTG
>NW_021209429.1:0-797 GCF_002162155.2 Triticum dicoccoides
TTTAATTTGTATTGTTTTCTTTTTAATTTGTATTGTTTTCTGTTTAATTTGTATTGTTTTCTTTTTAATTTGTATTGTTTTCTGTTTAATTTCATGTATCACCAGAGGCTCAATGTATATATATACCTCGGCGCCGGAGGTGGTTGCTACTTCCATTTGAAGATCGTCGTTTATCGACGTTTGTTCGGCATCATCTTGCTGACGGCGCCCTTCATCTTCACCGTCAATGTTCAGATAAGAAGAGATATCATCTGCTTCTTCTCCGGTCGGCACATATAGAATATCGCCGTTTATGATGCCGAACATATGTGCTTCACCGTCCGGATCATAGTTGTCCATAATCGGGTCAGCTCTATCGTCCGCCATTATGTCAGTCCTGAAAACATGTAGTAAAAACAAATTAATTAAGTGAAGAAGGGGGGCGGTGGCGGTGGCGGTGGCGAAAGGGCGGTGGCAAAAGGAGGGGGCGAGGAAGGGGTGGGAGAGGGTGTCGCGGTAGAGCGCGAGACGGGGCGGCAGACGACGGCGTCACGGAGAGGGAGGAAATTCCAATTTTTCATGTCGCGAACCCAAAATGGGCCGGCCCAGGTGAGCTACGTCCTGTGAGACGCGTCGACTTTTTGATGCAAAGAGCGTCACACAGGGCTGGATATGGCCGAGCCTGGGTCTTAGCCGGGCTGCAGTTGCAGCCTCCGCGGCTGTACTGCTGCTAATGCACCGGCCCGTTGTAGCCGACGCCGAAACAATGATTAGGATACGTTGGAATTTCCTATATGACGCTGTCTGCGTCAAACTGT
>NW_021209430.1:0-1895 GCF_002162155.2 Triticum dicoccoides
TCCAGAAATCGTACCAAGGCTAAGGAGTGATGTGGCGCAATGTCTTGTCAGTTTCGAGCTGGTGTTCCCACCATCCTTCTTCAATATCATGACGCACGTCCTAGTTCATCTAGTCGACGAGATTGTCATCCTGGGGCCCGTATTTCTACACAATATGTTCCCCTTTGAGAGGTTCATGGGAGTCCTAAAGAAATATGTCCGTAACCGCGCTAGGCCAGAAGGAAGCATCTCCATGGGCCATCAAACAGAGGATGTTATCGGGTTTTGTGTTGACTTCATTCCTGGCCTTAACAAGATAGGTCTCCCTAAATCGCGGTATGAGGGGAGACTGACTGGAAAAGGCACTCTTGGAAGAGACTCAATAATATGCAGGGACGGATATTCTTGGTCTCAAGCACACTACACAGTTCTACAGAACTCTACCTTGGTGACCCCGTATGTTGATGAACACAAGAACAGTCTGCGCTCCAAACACCCGGAGCAGTGCGACGACTGGATTACATGTGAACACATCAGGACTTTCAGCAGTTGGTTGGAAACACGTCTCAGAGGTGACAACACTGTTTGTGATGAGTTGTACTTGTTGTCCAGGGGACCATCTTTGACTGCATTGACTTACAAAGGATACGAGATAAATGGGAATACATTTTACACGATCGCCCAAGATCAAAAGAGCACCAACCAAAATAGCGGTGTCCGCTTTGATGCAGCAACCGAGAGCGGAAAGGACACATATTATGGTTACATAGTGGACATATGGGAACTTGACTATGGACCTGATTTTAAGGTCCCTTTGTTTAAGTGCAAATGGGTCAATCTGTTAGGCGGCGGGGTACAGGTAGACCCACAGTACGGAATGACAACAGTGGATCTGAAAAATCTTGGGTACACTGACGAATCGTTCGTCCTAGCCAATGATGTGGCACAGGTTATCTATGTGAAGGACATGTCTACCAAACCGAGAAAAAGAAAAGATAAGGAAGCGAATACATCATACGATGAGCCAAAGCGCCACATAGTTCTTTCAGGAAAAAGGGACATCCTGGGAGTGGACGGCAAGACAGACATGTCTGAAGATTATGAAAAGTTTCATGAAATTCCTCCCTTCAATGTCAAGGCTGACCCAAGCATCCTGATAAACAATGAAGATTATCCATGGTTATGGCGCAATAAGCAAATGACACAAGCGAAGAAAAAGTGAAGACTTTCTCCCGCAACTATTATGATGATACCATGCCAAATTTGTAACAGACGAACATGCTACCATTGTCCGTTTTGTACATGCACATGCTATGTGGGTGAAATTATGATACCATCCCAACTTTCAACTTTTTCAGAGTTCATTTGAAATGCTTTCATGTCTTATGGTTTGAAACTTTGGTACTTCGAAAGTGATTGTCCATTTTGTACACGAAGTGCATCAAGTTTTTGTCGTAACCCTCTCTACTTTTTGGAACATGCTATGTGGGTGAAATGATGATACCATGCCAACTTTCAACCTTTTCAGAGTTCATTTTGAAATGCTTTCCAATTTCAGAGTCATTTAGCTCAAAGAATGAATTAATAGCAAACAGAATAACTACAAAACTTTTATGAAAATAAAAACAATCAATTAAAATATTATGTTATGATCAACTAAAATAAAACTATAATATTCTTCAATAGCAAAAAGAATATAATTTTTGTGACGTAAAATCAAACTATAAGTATTTAATTGTAAGTATAAATAAAAAATAAATAGCAAAGAAGAAAAAATTTCTAATTTTATAGTAAAGTTATTCATAAACTAGTGATTCACACAAATTTTTAAAAATTCAAATTTAAACTATTTAAAATTTAAAAATAATGGCACTAACAGAAAGTTTATAATTTTTGTGACCTAAAAGCAAAAAGAA
>NW_021209431.1:0-1079 GCF_002162155.2 Triticum dicoccoides
TCTTTGAGGATATTTTTCCTATGAGAGATATGCAAAGCACTTCTAGACAGGAATCTGAGGAGACTCCTGAACCTGCCATCCCTATGGAATATTATGAACAAACACATGATGAAAATCCCGAGGAGGATGACGAGGAAACCCTTGGTAGGGGCAAGAGACAAAGGACTGCAAAGACCTTTGGTGATGATTTCTTCGTGTACCTCGTGGATGATACTCCCACTTCTATTTCAGAAGCGTATGCCTCTCCAGAAGCTGACTACTGGAAGGATGCGGTCCGTAGCGAGATGGATTCCATCATGGCTAACGGGACATGGGAGATCACTGACCGTCCCTATGGTTGCAAACCACTGGGATGTAAGTGGGTGTTCAAAAAGAAGCTTAGGCCCGATGGTACGATTGAAAAGTACAAGGCTAGGCTTGTGGCCAAGGGCTATGACCAGCAAGAAGAGGAAGGTTTCTTTGATACTTATTCACCTGTGGCTAGACTGACCACCATTCGAGTATTATTCTCGTTGGCGGCCTCACATGGTCTTCTCGTCCATCAGATGGATGTTAAGACGGCTTTTCTAAATGGAGAGCTAAAGGAGAAAATCTACATGCAACAGCCTGATGGCTTTGTGATAGATGGTCAGGAAAGAAAGGTGTGTAGGTTGATAAAATCTTTATATGGCCTGAAACAAGCACCTAAGCAATGGCATGATAAGTTTAATACAACTCTGACATCTGTTGGTTTCGTTGTTAATGAGGCTGACAAATGTGTATACTATCGCCATGGTGGGGGCGAAGGAGTTATACTGTGCTTGTATGTTGATGACATACTGATATTCGGAACAAACCTCAAAGTCATTGAGGAGGTCAAATCGTTTCTATCTCAGAACTTTGAGATGAAAGACCTTGGTGTGGCTGATGTTATCTTGAACATCAAGCTACTGAGAGATAATGAGGGTGGGATCACACTTCTGCAATCCCATTACGTTGAGAAGGTGTTGAGTCGTTTTGGATATTCGGACTGCACACCATCTCAAACACCATATGATCCTAGCGTATTGATTCGAAAGTCCAAAGGCATGGCTAAAGAT
>NW_021209432.1:0-1458 GCF_002162155.2 Triticum dicoccoides
AAAAAGTACATCAATCTTGACTTTGCCAATGGGGGCGCAGGACAGGCCGGGTACGATGCCGTGGAACACTGTCCGAGTGGGCGCGAGCTGTCTTGTCTTGACGTTCAACTTCTCCAGGGTGTCACGATACAAGATGTTGATGCTGCTCCCGCCGTCTATCAACACACGGGAGAAGCGGGCGGTGCGTCTGTCCGTCGCAAGGGTGGCTTCCAGGACCAGAGCGTAAGAGCCGGGAGACGGCATCACCTCCGGATGGTCGGCCCGGCTCCAGCTGATGGGCTTTTCAGACCAATGCATGTGTCCAGCGGGGTTGGCAGCGACCACGCTGACTTCTTGGTGCTCTCGGCGTTTGCTGCGCCAGTCTTCGGGCTGGCTGGTGAAGACGACGTAGGTTGCTTGCTCATCAGGAAACTCGTCATGCACGGCTCCGACTGCGGGCTGAGCGGCCGGAGGCGGCGGAGGCGGAGGCGGTGGGCCGGCAGGCGGAGGCGGCAAGAGCCCCTCGCCCTTAGAGATTCGGGTGAGCCAGTTGCACTTCCGGGTCGTGTGGTTGGACGGCTTCGCGCCGCTGTGGAACTTGCAAGGGGCGTCGAGGGTTTGCTCGTAGGAGAAGGCGGGCTGCCAAGCCGCCCTACCGCCCTTGGGCTTCTTGGGCGCTGGTCGTTCTTCAGGCGGCGCATCTTCGACCGTGGCCACCTGCCGGCTAGCGGGAGGCGGCGCGGGGCCCTTGCGCTTGTTGTCGTTCAAGTTGGGGTGTCGGCCGGGTTCTCCAGCCGGCGTCTTGGGCGCTGGGTTGAGCACCTTCCCGGACGCGTCTACCCGAAGCTCGGTCTTCATCGAGGAGTCGGCGGTGGCGTACTTGTCCGCTATGTCCAGGAGCTCGTCGAGGGTAGCCGGCTCGTCGCAGAGGAGCTTGTGCTTGAGGAGGGTGCCTTCTCGGCATCCGGCTGTGAAGTACTCTATAGCTTGTACCTCGTGCACCCCTTCACAGGAGTTGCGAAGCTCGGCCCAACGTGTGAGGTAATCGCGAGTGGACTCGGTGGGGCCTTGCACGCACAAGGAAAGCTGTCTGGGCTTGGGAGCCCGCTTGTAGCTGCTGGTGAAGTTGCGGATGAAGGCTTCGGTGAAGTCTAGCCAGCTGTTGATGCTACGCGGCTTGAGGCTGTTGAGCCAGGTCCGCGCCGTGCCCTGCAGCATGAGGGGCACGTACTTCACGGTGACTCGCCGGTTGCCGTTGGCTATACTAACTGCGGTGGAGTAGTCGATCAACCAGTCTTCCGGCTTCACGGAGCCGTTGTACTTGGGCGTGTCTCTTGGGAGCGAGAACCCTTTGGGAAAGGGCTCGTCGCGGATGCGGGGGCCAAAGCAAGGCGGGCCGACATCGTCTTCTTCTTCCAATTTTAGGGATCGCGCCAGGCGGTCGAGCCGATGACGGGCGTCGTTCTCGCCGCTTCCTTC
>NW_021209433.1:0-2685 GCF_002162155.2 Triticum dicoccoides
AACTCAGCCAATCCCAGAAACTAGATATCATGGAGAAACCCATTATAGATTTAAATCAGCCCATTCCTTAATCCTGTTCGCTTTGCCCTCTTTGGCCCTGAGTTGTACAGTCCAAAGTCCTTCAGCCAGATAAAATTTCCATGAATCAATAGCAGGTGGCGCTGACCGAAAGATCTTGTCATTTCTCACAGACCAAATACCCCAGCAACTCATAATTAGTAACTGTTTTGTAATGAGTAAGATCTCATCAAAGGTGGAGATGCCTCTGGCCCTCCCAGGTGCTATGATATCCCAGCAAGAGAGTGCAAATGGGCAGTTTCGGAATAAGTGGTTCAAAGTTTCTTCCACCTTATGAGAACATAAGGTACAGTGATAGTCTGGGAGGTACATACTTCGTCGATGGAGCATATTTCTTGTATTAAGTCTGTCGTGCAGAAGTAGCCAGCAAAAAATCTTGTGCCTCAGTCTGCAAGAGGTACCCCAAATGTTCTGAAAGATGCTATGGGTAGTGTATGTACCCATGTGACGCTTGTACATTTTCATAGAGGAGTGCTGCCTGATGTCGAATGATATTTCCATATGTCTCTGCTATCAGATTGTTCTCTGGAGGCTAACATCTCCTCCGCCCTATTAAATTGCTGGTAAGCTTGTAAAGAGAGTGGTCTATTGAAGAGGGTGCTGACATCTTCTTGATTAACCACATAATGGAGAGTACATTCCTTGTGAATAGCAAAGGATAATAACTCAGGGAATTTTGCTTGCAGAGGTTGTCCAGCCCAATTATCTGACCAGAAGAAAATGGTGTCTCCCTGACCAGCTTGACAAATGGCATGAGATTTGTACAAGGGCATGAGCTTTAACAGGGTTTTCAACCAAAAGGAGCCAAGTAACTTGTCACTAGGAGGACCAATGTGGTAGTAAGTTTCCCAAATGATGTGTACCCAAGGAGTATCCACTTTATTCAGAAATTTATGAAGGAATCTCATTAGAAGAGCTTTGTTGTGGATAGTAATATCAAGAATGCCTAGCCATCCTTGAGCCTTTGGTTTACAAACTGCATCCCAAGCAATCAATGCAGGTCTAGAGTCCATTGCCCCATACTTTCTCCATAAGCAATTCCTTAGGTAGCCCTCAATTTGTTTGATCACAGCTTTGGGCAACATCAAGGAGCACATGAAAAAGATTGGCATGCTGGCAAATACTGATTTGACCAAGGTAAGTTTATCACCAGTGGATAGTAAAGTGGAGCAACTCAAAAGTATATTCTAAATCCTCTTCAACATGGGCATAAAGTCCACAATTCTTGATTTATTGATACTAAGGGGAAAGCCAAGATAGGCATGGGGAAGAGTACAAATTTGTTACTCAACTAAGGTCATCATGAATTCGGAATTAATCATCTTTTGCATGCATATCATCCTCTCTTACTTTCCCTTTACTTTCAAACACTTCATGTTTCTTTCCAAGAGCAAAGGCACCCGATTACCTCTAGACAACGTACATAGCAAAGCTTTTAGAAGTAGGGCCAGGAGAAATTGAAAAGAAAGTAAAACGGATATCCATCGGTTCTGGGGCTAACCATGTAAGCTGCGGGATATGGCGGGTCAATTAAAATGTAAAGGTGGGAGGGTGTTAAAAACACCAACTAATGCACAGAAGAGAGACACTGCAAAAGGAGAACTTCTTCATTCCTGGTTGTACCTGCGCTACGTGTTGATCAGCAGGACTTGAGAAGTAAATATAATCTTCGATTATCAGTTCGCCTCTGCCAGGCCTGGTAGGATTACATGTTCCAGAGAGAAGCCATACTAAAAGCGTTATTGTCCAATAAAAGCATAACCTCTTTGGGGAACAGATTACCAAACCTTTTTATAGTGGGAATCATTTTGTCTCATGGCCACTTTTTTTCCTTGAGAAGGAGGATTACTCCCGGCCTCTGCGTCTTGGCGATGCATGCAACCATTTTATTAATTATTCAGAAAGACCTTACGTAGTAGTACACCAGGTAGTCTGAAGTCATCACCTTAGCAACATATGTCGCTACTCCTATTCAATGAAGGCGTGCCAATAATCCAAGCCTAATACCAAACAAAGATCACACCAAAGCCTAACATTTGAAGCTGAAGACCCCAACCAAGCCACATACTTAGTTTGGGGTACAAACCGGTCTGACGCACTCTCAATGTGTCGTCACCGCCGTCTTCCACCAATCCATCTTTACAGTAGAAACTAACACACTGACCTTGCCAGGCCTCTCAGTCATCGACACCACCATGATGCCAGACATCGTCCTCCTCTTGTGCAAGTCCGTCTCCACACATCGGACACCAAGTCTCCACTGCACCATGCCGCCGAGATCCGCCGTCATCAATGTGTAAGATGAAGCACCGCTCCACCAAAGAAACCATCCACTGGTCCCTCGAGCCCATATACATCTCCAATAATGACGCCTCAAGGAGTAAACGACACTAGAGCGCCGCCATCATCCAATATACTAATCTAGGGTTTCCCCCGGAGCTAGCATAGAGTGGACTTAAACTTCTCCACGACGATGACTTCAAGAAGGGAACGACGCAGACAGCGGCAGCACCATCGACCTTGGCAGCTACCCGAGAGTAGGTTTTCATATGGATCTGCTCGAAGAGCCTCCATCAAGCATCGCGTGCATGGTCCGCGGCTATTTTT
>NW_021209434.1:0-1619 GCF_002162155.2 Triticum dicoccoides
TGATAGTCAAGAGTATGCGTGCATTCGTTCGTCGATGCCTATTACCCTTGTGGTCCGCCAAGCCATTCTATTTCAGAATGAATAGGAGAAACAAACTCCAGAATCTCATCCATATCTAGGATTGGGTCAAAGCAATTGTATTCCGCAGATCAAAATGCCAATCCAGCTTCTGGTCTGTTCTACCTTGAAGTATTACCATCTTTATATCAGGAATATCATGGGAATTGCACACCATCTTATGAATTCTTGACGCAGTAATACTTCTGATCATCATTGATAATTTCTTGGTTTCCGTGTTATTGTAACCGGAATGCCGACAAATGAATCATGGCGTGTGAAATCAATACTGCTAGCAACTCCATTGCTTGGTAGTTAAATGGACGATAACCTCATTCTTAGCGTGTTGATTATTGAATTGTCACCCTAAGGTTGATTGTGCTACCTAGTCCTTATTTCTGGTGCACTCTCCGATCAGTGAGTTAGGGTAGTGCCAATCCTTGCTTATTTGATCATATCGTCTTGCCCTGAAAAGTAAGATTGTTCTCGAGCTTAGTAACATACCGGTGGTTCATGATATTCCAAATTTCTTCTCGGAAGTATCACCAGGTTGTCGCCTGACCGCTATGTTGATCTCGTGATCAAGTTGGGTTCTTGTGAACCACCTTCTCTCCAAAAATCGGTGTTAGATATCCCTGAGCTAGTTGGTTAAGCTAGACAACAACTTGGAGAGTTGGAAGATAAAAGCTTGCCTGACTTAGTTCGTTCCAAAGGGATATTCTTGTGTGGGGTGTGCTGAAGAAAGATGATATCTTCATCGATTGGTCCTTGTGATCAGTTGCTGGACCTATTGTCTTATCAATCCTTTGATTTGAGTGTGGGCTATCGTCAAATCAAATTAGTACCAACGATGCTCGTAATGTTGTCTTATTCGTGGTTGATCCCTCGAGCATACACCATTACATCTTTGGTCTGACCAATGCTATCACCGTGTTCACTTAACTATGGAATTCCTTTTAAAAGGAAACCTAGATGAATTGTTGTTGAGCCCATTGGCAACATCCTTATCTCCTCCATGATGTTGTTGAACATTAAGCTAGTGTTGGAAACTTTTGAAAGCATTTTCTTCATGCTAGCTCATGAAGTATTTCTTTGATGAAAGGAGTGACTTCCTCTTATACACGTGCATTTGGTGAAAGTTGTCGCCGTGAATTTGAGAAAGATTGTTTTGTTTCCTTTGGAATCATCCCAAATCAGTCATGCACACGTGCGAAGTATTCTGTAGTCTGGAGACTTGCAACCTTCATTCTATATGTGTCCCTAGCACACTAAGCCACTGATTGACTTGTTCAAGGAAAAGAAGTCTATGCTTGGGATCTAATCCATGGACTTGCGTAAAGACTTCGATATCCTCGATGATGGTTCTCCACCTGAACTCGGTAGTGTTTAATTATAAGACTGCTACGTGGCCATGCTTGTCTGGGACAACGTGTTCGCATGTTTGTAGCAGAACCAGCTCATGTTTTGGAGCTTACTATCGTAGCTCACTCCCCGAGAATCCCGCAACATTATCTCGTCGATTTGTGTTGCAAACTTTCATTTTTCTTTCTAGACTTGATGAG
>NW_021209435.1:0-1225 GCF_002162155.2 Triticum dicoccoides
TAGCATTTTGGAAACTTTCCCAAAATCGAGAGGTGAAAAGACTTCCTCGATCCGAGTTAATTTCCAAAGGAACACCATGGAGGGACACTATTCGGGAGATGTATAAGTCTGCCAATTGACTAGCGGTTATACTCTCACGAACAGGTAAGAAATGGGCTACTTTGGAAAGACGATCGACAACGACAAAGATAGCATTATTCCCTCTCTTGGTCCTGGGAAAACCGGTAATGAAATCCATACCAATTTTATCCCATTTCCATTCAGGAATAGCTAGGGGTTGAAGGGTGCCAGCAGGCCGTTGATGCTCTGCTTTTACACGACGACAGACGTCGCAATTAGCAATATACTGAGCAATTTCTCTCTTCATCCTAGTCCACCAGAACCTCTGGCGTAGGTCCTGATACATCTTAGTGCTACCGGGATGAATAGTGAGAGGAGATTCATGAGCCTCCTTAAGGATCAACTGCCGTAGATGCTGGTTCTTGGGAACCACTAGACGGTTCTCAAAGTACACAACACCATGATCATTTGTGGAGAAACAACTAGCACCTCCGCTAGCAATGTTCTCTTTGATTTTAGATATTCCCTTATCTCGCTTCTGGGCAGCAATGATTTGATCCGTAAGAGTAGGTTTTGCCACCAAGGTGGAAAGAAATCCTTGAGGAACAATGTGAAGGTTAAGCTTCCGAAATTCCTCATGGAGAAGCGGTTGACTTTGTTGTAACACCAGATTGTTACAATAAGATTTACGACTTAGCGCATCAGCCATGACGTTGGCTTTCCCTGGGGTGTAGGTTATTCCTAAGTCGAAGTCTGTGATCAATTCAACCCAACGTCTCTGCCTGAGATTCAAATCCGGTTGGGTGAAAATATACTTCAGACTTTGGTGATCAGTGAATATTTCGCAACGATTACCGAGGAGGTAATGTCGCCAGGTCTTAAGTGCATAGACTACGGCTGCAAGCTCTAGATCATGAGTAGGATAGTTCTCCTCATGTGGGTGCAATTGCCGTGAAGCGTAGGCAATTACGTGTCGATCTTGCATGAGAATGCAACCTAGTCCTTGTCGCGAGGCGTCGCAGTAGATAACAAAGTCCTTGGAGAAGTCTGGCGGTACCAGTACGGGAGCAGAAGTCAGGCGTCTTTTCAGTTCCTGAAAGCTGTGCTCACATTGTGGAGTCCATTCGAACTTCTTATCTTTCTTGAGGAGTTCGGTTAGAGGTTT
>NW_021209436.1:0-3104 GCF_002162155.2 Triticum dicoccoides
TGATGCAGCGCAGTTTTACCAAGCGCGAGAGGGGTATGCAATGGAGAAGCTTTTTTGGTCACAATTTGGCACGTCAAAGAGCCCCCTGTTGTTGAATGAACAGATGTCCCAATGGGCCAAGCTTCATAGGATATCCGGCGCTGCCATGAAGAACGTTATAATCCGGCTATGGCCAACTGAGCCTGTACCTAATAGCTACTTTGGCTTGGTGCAGCGGCTTGCTGATGCGGTGCCACATATCGACGTTGTGAAGCGGTCGGCATGCATTGAGGGTGCACAGATGGCCTTTGCCCGTGTCAAGACATTCTGGGGGAAGATGAAGGCCATCGATGTTGCGGCGAAGAGTCCACCCAAGGGCAAGGACTGTCACGCACCGGAGCATTGTTTTGAAGACGTCTTAGAGGCCGCCCGCTTGATAGAGGGTCAATGCTCGAAAGACATAATGTTCGAGTGAGGTGTATGAGAATTTTAAAAGACAATTTTATAGTTAATCTATTTTTATATTTTGCTCGAAAGCTTGTGTTCCTCCTGTGCGGCCGTTTTAATATAATCTGGAAGTTTTCTAGTCGTCGGCTTCAGCCCCCTCGTAGGAAGTACGGGGGTGTTCAGAAAGGCATTTGATCACTCTTGACCCAATGTCTTGGTCCATGAAGGAGGTGATAATGTGGCGAACCAAGCAATCAGACTATAGGGCATTAACACTTTCACTTAGCCATAGGAGTTTTATAGGGGGGACTACGATATAGCCCCTGGCATGTGTACGGCTTATTCCTATATGGTGTGTTACATATATGACCTGAAGAAGAAAGGTCCTTCATGTTACACGGAGGGAATCGCGACAGATTCTGATAAGTCATCGAGTGGTTAACCAGCTCTCGCAGCATCATGACAGTCGGTTTTCGGCTTTCTCTACTGAGGTGCTTGACCAGATGAACCAGAAGCACAATCGCAGTAGTTATCCATTTACTATCCTAGCCGATAGAGTGGAACGTAAAGTAGCAAGCATAGGAGCCGGGCAACCGAACCATTGACCCAAGACATGATTCGAAGCTGATGCGTATAAGGCCAAACTCGCGACGCCGAAGTACACTTATAAAGATGTTCGGACTTTGTTGGCAACTCATTTGTTCCCATACCGAGCCCCTGGCAGGTTGTGCCGAGGTATGGCTGTGAAATAGCTATGGGGGCCAAATTCATTTGTGAAAAATAAATGAATGATTAATGCAGATTATGTTTACTAGGACCTGAGTGGTATGCCGATGATTACTTTATATATAAAAAGACCACAACCCCAGCTATTTGACATGCCCGGGGTCGAAGGCGGAGGAAAAAGGCATACTACAGGCTTGAAATAAAGAGTGTGATCTACAAAAAGATATTTTGGACATCCTATCACACCTCTGCGCCGCCTGTCCTCGGTGAGGGAAATCCTTGACGAAAGTAGCCCCGTAGGTGAGTGTACGGATCCAAACTCCGATAGAGTCAGTTTAGATGTTTGTCCTTTGTGTCACTTGTTTTTAAGAGATAATAAAGAAAGAAAAAGGAAGGTAAATAAAAAATGTTGCGGGAATGCTAGCCAGCTTGTCCGTATTGTGCTTTCGCCAATGCCCATGGTATCTTAAGTTCATAGTGATGTATGCGCTGTACAAATTTTGCGGGTATATGAGGTGGGCGGCGGAAGCTGAACTGCTATTTCCGCTCTGGTGTTGATCGATCCTCAGGGGAAATTGCTTCTGACCCCTGGTATTTGGTTGGTGAACCTCTCCGACGTCGCTATCGCCTGGCGGCCTCCTCCCCTTGTGTTTGGCGTTGAGCTTGCCGGCCTGCTTGAAGACCCAACAGCTCCTGCTGGTATGATTAGCTGGTTTATTGGGGTGGCCGTGAATCTCACAAGGTTGGTCCAATATCCTGTCTAGGTTGGATGGTTCATCTCTGTTCGCCTTGAATGGCCTTTTCCGTTGACCTGGTTTGGGATTGCAGAATCCGGCGTTGACCGCTATGTCGCGTGATCTTTCATTATCATTGCGACTGTTGTGCTTGCTTCGTCGTGGTCTGCCGTTGCCGTCCCGGATTTCGAAGTGCCCGAGTTGCTCGCACTGTTGCTTCTATGAGCGAACCAGTTGTCTTCTCCCATGCAAAAGCGAGTTATTTGAGCTGTAAGGGCTGTCATGGATTTAGGTCCTTCTTGACCGAGGTGGCATGCAAGCCATTCATCTCGAACGCTGTGTTTGAAGGCCGCAAGGGCTTCCGCGTCCGAACAGTCGACGATTTGGTTATTTTTCACTAAGAACCTATTCTAGAGCTTCCTGGGTGACTCTCCGGGCTACTGGACAATGTGACTTAAGTCATCGGCGTCCGGTGGCCGGACATATGTTCCTTGGAAGTTGTCACGAAAGGCGTCTTCCAAATCTTCCAAGTTGCCAATAGAATTTTCCGGCAGACTGTTTAACCAGTACCGAGCTAGTCCTTTGAGTTTTAGTGGTAGGTATTTGATAGCATGAAGGCCATCTCCGCAGGCTAAGTGGACATGGAGGAGGAAGTCCTCGATCCATACCGCGGGGTCCGTTGTTCCGTCGTATGATTCGATATTCATGGGTTTGAACCTGTTTGGGAATTCATGCTCCATTACTTCGTTTATGAAGCAAAGAGGGCGTGTGGTGCCTCTATGTTGGGCCACACTGCGACGTACCTCTGATGGAGTCCATTTGCAGTTTTCGGCCTGGGTGTGGCTAGGTTTGTCCCTTCAGAATAGGTAGCCGTCATCGCGTGTCGAGGCACGTCCTCGCGATCCGTAGATCGATCTTTCGTGTCCTTCTCTACTGTCCAAGTCCTGTCGAAGGTCGTATGTACAACCTTGAGCCGTTTTATTCTTGTTTTTACGGTGAGGTGGGGTGGTCTGGTGTTCGGATTGAGTTGCCACTTTATCCGGACCAAGTTGTGGTCCACCTGCCACAATGTGCGATGATTGTACGGGCTCCAGCGCCTCGTCATCGAACTGAGGTAGCAATCTACGCTTTAGGTAGCTTTTGGCTGCGCCACTATGGCTGTATTCTTCGGCGGCTAGGACTTTGGTCCATCTATCATTGAGCAAATCTTGGTCCGCT
>NW_021209437.1:0-2567 GCF_002162155.2 Triticum dicoccoides
CACATAAGGCCCTTGTCCACGTGAAGATGTATTGGGTGAAGATGAAGGCCACCACTATTGCAACGGGGGGTCCGCCCGAGGGTAAGGACACGCCAGATCAATATTTTGAAGAAGTATTAGAGGGTGCCTGCTTGATAGAGGGTCAGTGCTCAAAGAATATTATGTTCGAGTAACATGTATCCGAATTCTAAAAACAATGATTATGATAATGAAGGCTATGTTTATACTTTTGCTCGTAAAGTATTTTAGTGCCTCATGTGCGGCCGTTTATGTATATATGTATGTAACCTGAAAGTTTGCAGTCGTCGGCTTCGGCCCCCTCGCGTATAACACGGGGGTGTTCAGAAAAGCACTTTATCACACTTGACCCAACGTCTTGGTCCGTTTAAGGAGTGTTACTGCATTGAACTAGGCAATCGGACTATAGAGCTTTAACACTTAGCCATAGGAGTTTGACGGTGGGGCTACTATATAGCCCCTGGTATGTCCGCGTTTATCCTAATATGGTGCGTATACATACATGACCAGGAAACTGGTCCTTCGTTAATGCGGAGGAACCGCGAAGATTCCGCTGAGTCATCGAGTGGTTGACCAGCTCTCGCCTTATCATGATAGTCACTTTTCGGCTTTCTCTACTGAGGTGCTCATCCGGATGAACCAGGGAATAATCGCAGTAGTTCTCCCTTGGCCACCTTAGCCGATAGAACGTAACGTAAGGTAGCAAACACAGGAGCCGGGAAAACCCAACTATTGACCTAAGACATGATTCAGAGCTGATGCATATAAGGCCAAAACTCGCGACGCCGAACACTCCTGAAGGTATTCGGACTTTTCAATACATACTGGGCTGGGTATAGCCCCCAGTAATTAACCCTCAATTCAAGCTACGTGCTACAACCCGGCGTGAGGAGAGAGCGCATGTGGTGAGAATATAGTTCTCAAAGCGCACTGCTTAGCTGCTTCTATCGCATCCATTTTAGTACGACGAATCTTAAGTTCGCACGTACTGTCCAGGGCGTTTTATATGCCAAGAGGGTATGCAACAACAAGAGATAAAAATAAGAAGAAAAAAAGGTGTACACAGGGTCTTAATCTAAAGAGAAACCTTGAAACGGGGCCTTGCTGCACGTCTGCGCCTTTGTCTCTGTTGTGCCGTGTCCTTGAAGGGTATATCATGATGGCCAATCTGTAAAGAAGAGAGAACTAGGTGAAAGAATCTGGTACGACCGTGTGTATAATTTGTTGGTTTTGATGAACCGTGAATTGTAGCTTCTTGAGTCCGAATAGGGTCGAGCCGAACTATGGACTTATTATGTGCAGGGTGCCCCCAGCGCTACCCAAGGAATTTTGAGTGTATATTTATGTATACGGGAAATATGTACAGTCTTCTTATGGGCGATCTATGGGGGCAGGGCTGCTAAATAAGCGCAGGTTTATCTGAGCTTTTACACGTAGGTGTACACCGAACACGTTTAGCTGTGTCCGCGGTCTTCAGGACCGATGAGCTGTTTGGTTTAAAAAGGACGCTTCGAGCTTCAGCTACCAGAGCCGCCGCGTATTCTTCCGTATGAAGAGAGCGCTTTGTACTTCCGCTCACTGTGATAATTCCATGCGGCCCAGGCATCTTGAACTTAAGAAAAGCGTAGTGTGGGACTGCATTGAAACGGGCGAAGGCCGTTCGTCCGAGTAGTGTGTGATAACCACTTGGTAACGGAGCAATGTCGAAGATTAGCTCCTCGCTTCGAAAGTTGTTGGGGGAGCCGAAGACTACATCTAGTGTTAGGGTGCCTATGTAGTGGGCCTCTATGCCTGGTATTACTCCTTTAAAGGTAGTGCTGCTTTGCTTGATTCTTGACGGGTCTATCCCCATCTTGCGGATAGTGTCCTGATATATAAGATTGAGGCTACTACCGCCGTCCATGAGGACTCGGGTGAGGTGGTATCCGTCAATTATTGGGTCGAGCACTAAGGCAGCCGAGCCCCCATGACGGATACTAGTCGGATGATCCCTACGATCGAAAGTGATTGGACAGGACGACCATGGGTTGAATTTGGGGGTGACAAGCTCTATAGCATATACATCTCGGAGTGCATGTTTGCACTCCCTCTTTCGGATATGAGTGACATAAATCGTGTTCACTGTTTTGACCTCCGGTGGAAATTTCTTTTGTCCCCCCATATTCGGCTAGCGAGATTCGTCCTCTCTTTGCTTTGTGGTCCCTTCCCCTTGTGTTCGGCGTTGAGCTTGCCGGCCTGCTTGAAGACCCAACACTCTCTGTTGGTATGATTAGCTGGTTTGTCGGGGGTGCCATGAATTTGGCAGGATCTTTCTAGGATTTTATCTAGGCTAGACGAACCATCTCTGCTGCCTTTAAGTGACTTTTTCCGTTGACCGGGTCTGGAGCCCCTGAATCCGGTGTTTACCGTTGTATTGTCCGGGCTTTCTCCATTGTTCTGACATTTGTTTTTATTTCATCATGGCTTTCCATTGCCATCCCTGACTTCGGATGTGCCAGGGTCGCTGGTGGTGCTACAGGCCAACCAGCTGTCCTCACCCGCGCAAAAGC
>NW_021209438.1:0-1236 GCF_002162155.2 Triticum dicoccoides
ATTACACGTGAAGAACATGGTGGAGATGATTCTGATCATGAGACGTAATACATGGCTCCTGAAGACGCTGACAGGTATGAATGTTTAGTTGCTCAACGTGTTTTGAGTGTGCAGGTCACACAAGCTGAGCAAAATCAGAGGCACAATTTGTTCCATACCAAGGGAGTTGTGAAGGAACGTTCTGTGCGCGTCATAATAGACGGAGGGAGCTGCAACAACTTGGCTAGCATGGAGATGGTGGAGAAGCTTTCTCTCACCACAAGACCACATCCACATCCTTACTACATCCAATGGTTCAACAACAGCGGCAAGGTTAAGGTAACACGTACTGTTCGTGTGCATTTTAGTATCTCTACATATGCTGATTATGTTGATTGTGATGTGGTACCTATGCAAGCATGTTCCTTATTACTTGGTAGACCATGGCAATTTGATAAAAATTCTGTACAGCATGGTAGAAACAATCACTATACTCTTGTTCATAAGGATAAAAATATTACTTTGCTTCCTATGACTCCTGATTCCATTTTGAAAGATGATATTAATAGAGCTAATAAAGCAAAACAGGAGAAGAATAAGAGTGAAAATCAGATTGTGGCAAAAGAATTTGAGCAACAAATGAAGCCTAATAATAAACCATCTAGTGTTGCTTCTGAAATTAAATTGAAAAGTGCATGTTTATTTGCCACCAAATCTGATATTGATGAGCTAGATTTCAGCAAATCTGTTTGCTATGCTTTTGTGTGCAAAGAGGCATCATTTTCATTCGAGGACGTGCCTTCCTCTTTGCCTCCTGCTGTCACTAACATTTTGCAGGAGTTCGCTGACGTTTTTCCACAAGACGTGCCACCGGGATTACCGCCTATTCGAGGGATTGAGCATCAGATTGACTTAATTCCCGGTGCTTCACTGCCAAACCGTGCACCATACCATACCAATCCAGAGGAGACGAAGGAGATTATGCGTCAAGTACAAGAGCTTCTCAACAAAGGTTATATACGCGAATCCCTTAGTCCTTGTGCTGTTCCTATTATTCTAGTGCCGAAAAAGGATGGTACATCACGTATGTGTGTTGATTGTAGAGGCATTAATAATATTACTATTCGTTATCGTCATCCTATTCCTAGGCTAGATGATATGCTTGATGAATTGAGTGGCTCTACAATATTCTCCAAAGTTGATTTGCGTAGTGGCTACCATCAAATTCGTATGAAATTGGGAGATGAATGGAAAACA
>NW_021209439.1:0-952 GCF_002162155.2 Triticum dicoccoides
TGAGTAATAGTCCATCAAACGGGCCAGAATCGGCCAAAACTGCCAGTGTTGATGACCGACACATAAGCGGACCTTGGGGTTCAACAATTACGGAAATCGCTTTGGGACCCCAAAAAGTTGAGTAATAATCCAAGAAACGGGCTAGAATCGGCCAAAACTGCTAGTGTTGATAACCGACACGTAAATGCACTCGAGGGTTCGTTAATCGTGGAAATCACTCCGGGACCCCAAAATAATGAGTAATAGTCCATGAAATGGGCCAGAATCGGCCAAAACTGCTAGTGTTGATGACCAAGACGTAAACGCACCCCAGGGTTCGTTAATCGTGGAAATCACTCTGGGACCCCAAAATAGTGAGTCCATGAAACGGGCTAGAATCGGCAAAACTGCTAGTGTGGATGACCGACACGTAAGCTGACCTTGGGGTTTAACAACTATGGAAATCGCTTCGGGACCCCAAAACTGTGAGTAATAATCCAAGAAACGGGTCAGGATCGGCCAAAACTGCCAGTGCTTATAGCCGACACGTAAACGCACCCCAGGTTTCGTTAATCGTGGTAATCATTCCAGGACCCCCAAATAGTGAGTAATAGTCCACGGAACGGGCCAGAATCGGCCAAAACTGACAGTGTTGATGACCGACACGTAAGCTCATCTTGGGGTTGAAAAACTATGGAAATTGCTCCGGGACCCCAAAACAGTGGGTAATAGTCAATGAAGCGGGCCAGAATCGGTCAAAACTGCCAGTGTTGATGACCGACATATAAGCGCACCTTGGTGTTTAACAACTATGGAAATCGTTTCGGGACCCCAAAACAATGAGTAATAATCCAAGAAACGGGTCAGAATCGGCCAAAATTACGAGTGTTGATGACCGACACGTAAACGTACCATAGGGTTCGTTAACCATGGAAACCACTCCGGGACCCCAAAACAGTGACTAATAGTCCAT
>NW_021209440.1:0-1066 GCF_002162155.2 Triticum dicoccoides
CTTGCATCAAGTATAAGAGAGTAGATTGAAGTCCTCCAAGTAGCATCTCCAAGTAGCATCTCATAGCATACACCTACCCGGCGATCCCCTCCTCGTATCCCTGAGGTAGAGCGACCACCGGTTGTATCTGGCACTTGGAAGGGTGTGTTTTATTAAGTATCCGGTTCTAGTTGTCATAAGGTCAAGGTACAACTCCAAGTCGTCCTGTTACCGAAGATCACGGCTATTCGAATAGATTAACTTCCCTGCAGGGGTGCACCACATAACCCAACACGCTCGATCCCATTTGGCCGGACACACTTTCCTGGGTCATGCCCGGCCTCGGAAGATCAACACGTCGCAGCCCCACCTAGGCAAAACAGAGAGGCCAGCACGCCGGTCTAAACCTAAGCGCACAGGGGTCTGGGCCCATCGCCCATAGCACACCTGCACGTTGCGAGGGCGGCCGGAAGTAGAACTAGCCCCCTTAATACAAGAGCAGGCTTACGTTCCAATCCGGCGCGCGCCGCTCCGTCGCTGACGTCTGAAGTGCTTCGGCTGATACCACGACGTCGGGATACCCATAACTACTCCCACGTAGATGGTTAGTGCGTATAGGCTCGTAGCCGACTCAGATCAAATACCAAGACCTCGTTAAGCGTGTTAAGTATCCGCGAACGCCGAACAGGGCCAGGCCCACCTGTCTCCTAGGTGGTCTCAACCTGCCCTGTCGCTCCGCCACAAAGATCCACACAGAGGGCCGTCGGGACAAAGGTCCTTTCAGCCCCCAATCCGTGAATCACTCGCGGGTACTCTTCGAGCTGACCCGACTTTAGTCACCATCTGTATAGAATGTATGTATGTATAGTATATACCCGTGATCACCTCCCGAGTGATCACGGCCCAGTAGTATAGCAAGGCAGACTGACAAGAATGTAGGGCCAATGATGATAAACTAGCATCCTATACTAAGCATTTAGGATTGCAGGTAAGGTATCAACAGGTGTAGCAACAATGTCAGGCTATGCATCAGAATAGGATCAACGGAAAGCAGTAACATGCTACACTACTCTAATGCAAGCAGTAT
>NW_021209441.1:0-2349 GCF_002162155.2 Triticum dicoccoides
AATTGATCATCAGTGGTTCATCTAAACTAATGAAAGAAGGGTGTGTGCATACACTACAATATATCTGCTTCCCTCTATTTTTATGCTTCTTCGAGGTGCCAACACCAAAAGAACAAATATTTTGCTTGATGGGGTTGGCAGCTCCATAATTAATAGAAGCATCAAATTAGTCATGCAACTTGGGAAGATCAAGAACACACAAACAAGTAATGAACAGAGGCTCGGAGCAGTGATGTAATATCTAGCATCAGAAAATGTAGGGTAAAACGAACAAAAAGGAGCGAAACCACATGCTAGTTTGCTGATGTGTAATTAAGCATAGAGAACATTAATCAGTCTGATGGAACCAACATGTGGCATCAGAACAAAACTAAAGCATATTAACTATATGTGCACTGGTATGTAATTTAACACATGTAACATGTTCACTGCCAGAAGTATGGCCCTACAGGTGCAAGCAGAATAACACGTCTCATGAAAAACTGAATGATGCCCTGAAGAAATTCAAAGGTGCGGTGCTTATGCTAGGAAAGTGAACGTAGGCGTCGGCCGTTGGATAATAGTACCTGATTCTCGGCGGCGTATGGGTATCGTTGTCATACTTGATAGCTAAGGATCGTCGATGGTGCTCGTGTTGCGGTTGATTTTGGGCCGGCTATCGCCGTCGCTGAAGCTGCCCGGTGCTACGGTTGCGGCGCATGTCGACATACAAGAAAGCTCATATGTGGTAAGTGAACAGTTGCACAATAAAGAGAAAAATCGAAGGAGTACAAATCGAAATAACCTGATGAGGCTGCGGCATCGGTAAAGTAGGGCCGGTGGAGTTGAATATGGCGTCCGTGGAGCGGGTCAGGTGCAGTGGATGAAGGCTTCGGTGGGCGCGTTGTATAGTGCTTTCGGTGAGGTGGATATGTTGCGTCGGACGAGGGCTTGTATGAAGGGCCAGCGAAGGGGTGGATATGTTTCAAGGATTTTGCATATAACTTCTCAGCAACAATACTTCTAGGCATGAGATTGAAAAACTTATTTTCGCAAAAAGGGTCTCTTATGACTTCAATAAAGTTGGGATGGATACTAATCATCTTAGGGTCTCCTTTATCATTGCTAGAAGTTGCACCTTTGTTTTTAGTGACTTGAGTAGTCTTGCTAATTTTCACGGGAGTTTTAGCGGAAGCAAAAGCAGTACCTAGATTAGAAAAAATTTCTTCCAGTTTATCAATCCTAGACGGGCTCTCTTCGATTCTTTCATGAATTATAGTTCACTTTTATTTTAGCAACTTAAAAATGTCTCATGCTTTTGACCCAACTTTAGTAGCATAACTTTGCATTTTTCTATCCAAGTTTTCAATATGTTCTACGGTAAGCATTTTCCTTTCAATAGCATCTAGTCTTTCCATAACATGCTCAAGAGTCAATATTGTTTCATTGATCACGAGTGGTGGTGAACCCACTAAATTTCCCAAATCATTAAAAGCATCCAGAGAAGGACACATCAAGAAATTCCCACCGGTAATCGTATCAAGGACGAATCTGTACCAAGTGGTAATGCCCACATAAAAACAACGAAGAAGAACAACGGTAGATTGCTTACGGATAGATATATTATGAGCATTGCAAATCCTATACCAAGCATCTTTTAAATTTTCTCCTCCCCTTTGTTTAAAGTTGAGAACCTAGTTCTCGGGGGTGCACGCAATAGAAGAAGAAAAATCCATAACGATAAAACGTGATAAACAAGATTGCACATGAAAAACAGATCTGACGAGAAAACGGTGAACGAAAAAGAGGGCGAATAAAATGGCAATTTTTTGTGAAGTGGGGGAGAAGAAAACCAGAGGCAAATGGAAAATAATGTAAATTGCGAGGAGATGAGATTTGTAATTAGGAACCTCGTTGATGTTGAAGATCCTCCTCGGCAACGGTGCCATAAATTCCTTTTGATGTCTGCTAGAACTATGTCGGTATTTCCCCAAAGAGGAAGGGATGATGCAGTATAGCGACGGTAGGTATTTCCCTCAGTGGTGAGACCAAGGTTATCGAACCAGTAGGAGAACCTCCTCACACCAAATAAACAACACCTGCACACAAATAACAAATACTCGCAACCTGACGTGTTAAAGGGGTTGTCAATCCCTTTCGGGTACGGCGCCTCAAGATAGGCAAATAACGTGAGATAAAAGTGGTAGATATGATAAATATATCGCGGAACAAATAAATTGCAGCAAGGTATTTTTGTATTTCTGGTTTAATAGATCTGAATAAATGCAAAGGAAAATAGATCGCAAAGGCAAATATGATGAAAAGAGACCGGGGGCCATAGGTTTCACTAGTGGCTTCTCTCGAGAAAAA
>NW_021209442.1:0-1055 GCF_002162155.2 Triticum dicoccoides
TTTTCATATATAATTTGTCCAATTTGGAGTTACAGAATAAAAGTTATGAATTTTTGAAGTTTAAATAATATTCTGGAATTTCCTGGTTTAAATTAAATCCAGAAATTATAGTTATTGCGCCAGCATGACGTCATCATGACGTCAGTGGTCAACTGCGGCTGGCTGAGGTCAAACCTGACGTGTGGGACCCACACGTCAGTGACAGGGGGTTAAACAGGGTTAAATTAATTCTAATTACTAATTAGTGGCGCTGGGGCCCACTGGTCAGTGTCAGGGGTTAACTAACAGTGGTTAGCGCTAATCCTAATTAGATACAGGGCTGGGCCCACCTGTCAGGGACTCAGGGGGGGTCCTGCCGTGGTCAAGGTGGGTCAAACCCACCGGCGACGTGACGCCGGCGAGGTCCGAGACGGCGGCGCGTCGCGGGATCGCGCTACAAGGCACGGGCGAGGCCGTGCTTGGGCTCGTTGGAAAACCCTTGCTCCCGCGCGTCGAACGGTGGCCGTGGCTGGGCCTGGGGTGGCCGGAGTCGACGGCGGCGAGCTCGGCTGCGGCCGCCGGAGTTCGGGTGCGGTCGGGATCGATGTTGCAGGGGGTTTGGGGAGGCGTTAGTGTGTGCTGCGTGATCCTAGTGAGGTGTGGAGCACGATAGTGTGCTCGGTTGGGTGCTACGGTGACCGTGGCCACGACGGCGACATCGCCGGCGGCGTGGAGCTCTCGGCCAAAGTGGGGCTAGGGCCTAGAGGTCGGGAGAGACCAGGGGAGAAGGGGGAAACGATCTGGGGCTCACCGCGGAGCTGCAGAGGTGGTTAGCGGGCTCGAGGACGCGCTGGAGACGACGAATTCGACGGCGACGATGATCGGAGCCCGAAGAGGGGAACGGCGACGTGGCGGCGATGCAGGGCTTCCGGAGGCCCGTGGAGCGGTGGGGAGGAAGAGGAGGTTGTGGCGGAGCTCTTGAGCTAGTCGGGGGAGCGAGGGGTGGCCGGAGATGGCTGCTATGGCGAACGGCGGCGACGGTGGTGTTCGGCCGTGTGAGAGAGAGAGCGAGGGAG
>NW_021209443.1:0-796 GCF_002162155.2 Triticum dicoccoides
CGAGAGGGGGCGGCGGGCGACGGCGGGCGGCGTCGAGGGCGAGGGCGACGGCGGGCGGCGTCGAGGGCGAGGGCGACGGCGGCAGGCCTTCGGCGCGGCAGAGAATCGGAGAAGACGAGAAATGGAGGCGACGGGCCCTTGTATTTATAGCCCCCCCCTTTAGTCGTGGTTGGGGAGGCGACCCGCGACTAAAGGGTACCTTTAGTCGCGGTTGGGGAGGCGACCCGCGACTAAAGGGTAACCTTTAGTCGCGGTTGTGGAGGAGACCCGCGACTAAAGGGATTTTTTGGCGGGTTTTTGTTCCCGCGCGCAACGACCTTTAGTCGCGGTTGGGCAGGCCAACCGCGACTAAAGGTATTCTTAAAATACTTTTTCTTTTTCAAAATGTTAAAAATACAAATAATATATCGAAAAATTCAGAAAAATAAAACTAATTCAATTCAATATGTTAAAAATACAAATAATATATCAAAAAATTCAGAAAAATAAAACTAATTCAATTCAAAATTCTAAAAATACAAATAATATATCAAAAAATTCAGAAAAATAAAACTAATTCAACTCAAAATTCTAAAAATACAAATAATATATCAAAAAATTCAGAAAAATAAAACTAATTCAATTCAATATGTTAAAAACACAAATAATATATCAAAAAATTCAGAAAAATAAAACTAATTCAATTCAATATGTTAAAAACACAAATAATATATCAAAAAATTAAGAAAAATAAAACTAATTCAATTCAAAATGTTAAAAATACAAATAATATATCAAAAAATTCAGAAAAATAAAA
>NW_021209444.1:0-2430 GCF_002162155.2 Triticum dicoccoides
CCTTTGTCTTTTGTTTGCTCGTGTGTTAGTTTGCTTGCTTGTCATCATGACTAGTCTTATATCCTCTCTGTTATCTCCCGAGAATGAAGTGCTAAATTTTAAACAAAGGGAGGGAGAAAATCTAAAAAAGATGCTTGGTATAGAATTTGCAATGCTCAAAATAGATCTTCCAGGAAGCAATCCACTTCAGTTCTTCTTTGCAATTTTTATGTAGGTGCTAATCCTTGGTATAGATATATCCTTGATACCATTACTGGAGGGAATTTGTTGGGTAGCCATACTTTTGATTCCTATAATGCTTTAATAGATTTATTTGGCTCACCTCCTCTTTTGGTTAATGGAACTATGTTAACTTTGGAGCATGTTATGCAAAGGCTTGAAATTATTGAAAACAAAGTTGCTACCATTGAGTCCATTGAAAATCTAGATAAAAAGATTCATAATCAAATTACTCAATATGCATCTAAGGTAGGAATGACTTTGAAAAATATTAAGGAGAAGGAACCCATGGTTGATGAAAAAATAAATCTAGACTCTACTCGAATCGATAAACTTAAGGGTATCATTACCAATTTGGGAACCGCTTTTTCTTCCGTAAAGAATACTCCTAGTCCTCCCACTAAAATTTCCAAGCTTATGTATGTTCCTAAAAATAAGGGTGAATCGTCTAGTAAGGAAAATGCGGATCTTAAATCTATAAGTATTCATCCCGATCTTTTTACTATCATTAAGGAACCATTTGCTACGAATGATTTTTTCGATCTCGTGCCTAAAAATTTGATAATTACTAGAAAGAAAGAAAATTTTAAAGGGGGTAGATGCCTCATTGAAGAATTTTGCCTACCAAAGATGGCAATACCTAGATCTATCCTTGCTTTTATGCCTAGCTAGGGGCGTTAAACGATAACGCTTGTTGGGAGGCAACCCAATTTTATTTTTAGTTTTTAGTTTTTGCTTATGTTTAGGAATAAATAATCCATCTACCTTATGTTTGGATGTGGTTTTATGTTTTAATTAGTGTTTGTGCCAAGTAGAACCTATAGGATAAGCTATGATGATAGTTGATTTGATTCTGCTGAAAAACAGAAACTTAGCGCTCACGAGAAAAAATTCAATAAATAACAGGAACGTGATTTTGCATTGATTCTTTTTGCTGCTGATCAATAGACAAATTGTCCAGTACGTCCTCTTTTGGTTGGAATTTTTAGAGTTACAGAAGTTTGCGTTAGTTACAGATTGCTACAGACTGTTCTGTTTTTGACAGATTCTGTTTTGCGTGTGTTGTTTGCTTATTTTGATGAATCTATGGCTAGTAAAATAGTTTACAAACCATAGAGAAGTTGGAATACAGTAGGTTTAACACCAATTCAAATAAAGATTGAGTTCATTACAGTACCTTGAAGTAGTCTTTTGTTTTCTTTCTCTAACGGAGCTCACGAGATTTCTATTGAGTTTTGTGTTGTGAAGTTTTCAAGTTTTGGATGAATTCTTTTGATAGATTATGCAACAAGGAGTGGAAAGAGCCTAAGCTTGGGGATGCCCATGGCACCCACAAGATAATCCAAGGACACCAAAAAGTCAATGCTTGGGGATGCCCTGGAAGGCATCCCCTCTTTCGTCTACTTCCATCGGTAATTTACTTGGAGCTATATTTTTATTCACCAACATGATATGTGTTTTGCTTGGAGCGTCTTGTATTATTTGTGTCTTTGCTTGTTAGTTTACCACAATCATCCTTGTTATACACACCTTTTTGAGAGAACCATATATGATTTGGAATTTGTTAGAATACTCTATGTGCTTCGCTTATATCTTTTGAGCTTGCTAGTTTTGCTCATAGTGCTTCACTTATATCTTTTGAGCGTGATAATTTTTTGCTCTAGTACTTCACTTAGATCTTTTAGAGCATGGTGGTTGATTTGTTTTAAAGAAACTAGATCTCTCATGCTTCACTTAGATTATTTTGAGAGTCGTTAATAGCATGGTAATTTGCTTAATGTTAATATACTTGGTGTTCAAGATATGTGAAACTTTCTTTTGAGTGCGTTGAATACTAAGATAAGTTTGATGCTTGGTAACTGTTTTGAGATATGGAGGTGATAATATCATAGTCGTGATAGTTGGGTAATTATGAATTTGAGAAATACTTGTGTTGAAGTTTGCAAATCACATAGCATGCACGTATGGTTAAAGTTATGTAACAAATTTGAAACATGAAGTGTACTTGGCTTGTGCATCGTTATGAGTGGCGGTCGGGGACGAGCGATGGTCTTTTCCTACCAATCTATCCCCCTAGGAGCATGCGCGTAGTACTTGAATTTTTGATGACTTCTAAATTTTTACAATAAGTATATGAGTTCTTTTGACTAATGTTGAGTCCATGGATTATACACACTCTCACCTTTCCGCCATTGCTAGCCTCTTCGGTAC
>NW_021209445.1:0-1420 GCF_002162155.2 Triticum dicoccoides
GCCCAGACGGCCTTGGCGAGGCGAGAGCAGGCGAGGCCGGCCCTGGTGAGAAGGGCCCAGACACCCTGGGCGAGACAGGGGCGGGCGAGGCCAGGCCTGGTGATGACTGCCCCGACGCCCTGGGCGAGACGGGGACCGAGGAGGCCGGCCCAGTCGGCGGGGTTGCAGGGCGCGACGATGGCGAAGGCAGCCCAGAAGCCAGAGGCGACCGGGCCAGGACGTCGATCGGCCGTGCATGAGCACGGAAACCGAGGCCATGCAGGGGCGCCATGTGCTCCTCATGCACAACAGAAGGTGCCGAGGATGAAGGCGATGGCGACGAAGAGGAAGATGGCGCTTCTAGAAGCTCCAAACGAGCCCCACGACCAGTGCCTGCACCATGGTTAGGCAACAATAGAGGAGAATATGCAACATCATCAAATTGGTCAGAAGCAACAGAGGATGAATGCATGACAGGTGGCTCGGTAGTGGACACAGGGAGGTTGGCAAAGGGAAAAACATGCTCATCAAACAAAACATCCCGAGAGATGTAGACACGATTAGTGGGAACATGAAGACATTTGTATCCTTTATGAAGGGAGCTATAACCAAGAAAAACACACTTCTTGGAACGAAACTCGAGCTTACGCTTGTTATATGGACGGAGATGGGGCCAGCAAGCACACCCAAACACCTTGAGAAAGGTGTAGTCCGGTTGTTCATTAAGGAGAACTTCAATGGGAGTCTTCATATTCAAAACACGAGTGGGAGTACGATTGATGAGAAAACATGCAGTGGTGAAAGCATCACTCCAAAAACGAAACGGAACAGATGCATGGGCCAAAAGAGTCAGACCAGCTTCAACAATGTGATGATGCTTACGTTCTACTGAACCATTCTGCTGATGTGTATGTGGACATGCTAAACGGTGAGTGATCCCAAGCGACTGAAAGAAGGAGTTGAGGTTGCGATACTCGCCACCCCAGTCCGACTGAACATGAACAATTTTGTGCTTGAAAAGGCGTTCAACATGTTTTTGGAACTGAACAAAAATGTCAAACACATCAGATTTACGTTTGATAAGATAAAGCCAGGTAAAGCGGCTGTAAGCATCAACAAAACTGATATAATACTTATGACCACTAACAGAAGTCTGAGCAGGACCCCATACATCTGAAAACACAAGTTCTAAAGGATGTTTCACCTCACGACTGGACTCCGAAAAAGGAAGTTGATGACTCTTCCCCTGCTGACAAGCATCACACACTGCTACATCTTTATTACTAGACACACTAGGAAGCTCATGACGACGCAAAACATGCCGGACAATAGGTGTGGCCGGGTGACCAAGACGAGCATGCCACTGTGACGGAGATACCCGAACTCCACTGAAGACGCGAGCGACGCCAGGATGCTCCAGACGATAGAGACCTTGGCAGAG
>NW_021209446.1:0-1116 GCF_002162155.2 Triticum dicoccoides
GTGGTCAGGTTGATCGTGCTCCGGCGTGGTCAATAACCTCTCGGAGTTGGTTTAGCGATTGCTAAGGCGCGACGTCCTCGCACGTTCGTAGTCGGATCGTCAAAGTCGACTTCCACCAAAGCGAAATCCACCATCTCATCGAAAGACGGGACACCTCCGCCTCTATCAAGTGGTATCAGATTTCCAGGTTGCTCGGTGAGATTTTATAGTTTTTCGTAGTTTAGATCGAGTCTGTTCTTCATACCTATAGTCCACGAAAAAGCCACAAAAAAAATTAGGGTTAGTTCATCATATCCGAACCAATCTAAGCCTTTGCATAATCTTTTTAGGGTTTTGCTTTGTTGAATTTGCGGTTGCATCGTCGTGTCTAGTTGCTGGTCTTAGAGTCTAGTCTTTTAGAGTTTCGAGTTCTGGTCATAAGTTGTCACGCCGCCGCCGCACCATCATCATCGCCACTGCCATCTACCACCACCGCTTATCCGCCACCGCTCCGTATCCGTATCCATATACCACCACCAATCCGTGTCCATATACCACCACCGATCCATATCCATATACTACCACCGCTACCACCACCGCTGCCATATACCACCACCATATATCCACCACCAATCCGACTTCCTTGCTTATTAGGGTTGTTTTCGAGATCCATCTAGATTCCGATTCGTGTTTCCTTGCCGGAGTAGGTTTCGGAAAAAAAAAAAGAGTCGGGTAGCCACGCTCCGTTTAGGCCCAAAATTTTTCGAAAACGCATTTTTCGAAACAATTTCTGGCTATCCTATTTTTAGGTGTTTCTGAGTGTTTTGAGACAGGTGCCATTATAGGAAGTTTTTTTTGACCCGTTTCCAGTTTTTGGGTCCGGGCAGTCGAAAAAAAAAAAATTGGTCGAAAAAATTTCGTGCCCATCCTGTCAGTTTGACCTAGGAAGAGTTTTGAGACACTCGCCATTATAGTGATTTTTCGCAAAAAAAAAAAAGCAGCGCAAAAAAAAAAGAGCGAATTTTTTTTTCAGAGTGTGCTTTTCCCTTGTTTACGTGCCGCGCCGTGATTTTGTTGGTGTTCTAGGCTCGCGTCTCTAGCACAGTCTAGCCTAGGACCAGCACAGTACCGTCGTTG
>NW_021209447.1:0-1304 GCF_002162155.2 Triticum dicoccoides
CACATTCATGGCATAGTTTGTTCAAATGATCTCATATTGTGCAATAGGGTGCATATTGGAATGGCAAAAAATGTTGATTTGGGGAGTTTTCACATTCATTGCACAAAAGAGCCATTTTCCATTTTTCAAGTGCCCGAAATGAGGTTTTTTTTTGAAGAACCTACCAAATAACTATTGGAAAATTGGACCAAATTATTTTTCTAAAATACTAGGCCATATTTAATGCACAATTGACCAAATGGTTGGGTGTAAAAAGTTTTGATCCACCTCTGATGAAAAAGACAAATTTCCGCCGATTTAGGTGGAAGAGGGTCAAATTTGAACTGCAGCTACCTCATAGTTTGCTCTCTATTTTTTCCAAAAATCATTTCTAGGTACCTAAGTATCTATTTAATCAGAGAAACAGCAAAAAAGTTACAAGATTCAGCCACTAGCTAGGAACGGTCTTTCCCGCCGTTTTGACCGCATTTTGAAATGGGCATAAAAAATTCAAAAAAAATCAAAAAATTGGAAAACCTTCGCATTGTGTCATTATATATGACCAAGTTTCCAGGAAAAATAATAAACTTGTAATACGGCAATTATTTTAAAAAAGTGTTCTCAGAAACGAGCTATCACGCGTGGAGATTCATGGCTTTAAAGCCAAATGATCAATCTTATGGCCACATTCATGGCATAGTTTGTTCAAATTATCTCATATTGTGCAAAAGGGTGCATATTGGAATGGCAAACAATGTTGATTTGGGGAGTTTTCACTTTCATTGCACAAAAGAGCCATTTTCCATTTTTCGAGTGCCCGAAATGAGGTTTTTTTTGAAGAACCTACCAAATAATTATGGCAAAATTGGACCAAATTATTTTTCTAAAATACTAGGCCATATTTAATGCACAATTGACCTAATGGTTGGGTGGAAAAAGTTTTGATCCACCTCTAATGAAAAAGACAAATTTCCGCCGATTCAGCTCGAAGCGGGTCAAATTTGAACTGCAGCTACCTCATAGTTTGCTCTTTATTTTTTCAAAAAATCATTTCTAGGTACATAACTATCTATTCAATCATAGAAACACCAAAAAAATTACAAGATTCAGCCACTAGCTAGGAACGGTCATTCCCGCCGTTTTGACCGCATTTTAAAATGGGTATAAAAAATTCAAAAAAAAACAAAAAGTTGGAAAACCTTCGCATTGTCTCATTATATATGACCAAGTTTCCAGGAAAAATAATAAACATGTAATACGGCAATTATTTTAAAAAAGTGTTCTCTGAAACGAGCTATCACGCGTGGAGATTCATGGCTTTCAAG
>NW_021209448.1:0-1505 GCF_002162155.2 Triticum dicoccoides
TCAAGAAAGAGTATTTTGATCCTCACGCATCCAATTTGGTGAGGAGAACTTCTCTGGTCCCCTTGATGACTGATGACTAGTGGAATGAGCTGGTGGAAAGCTGGAAGGATCCCAAATAGATGGTATGTCTCTTCCTGCAGACCGATCTCGCCTTCTACATGCTAATCTAGAGACTGTGCCTTACATGTATTTGGTCTCTTGATATAGGGGTCATCTCAAATTAACAAAGCTAATCGAGCTCAAGTTAAGTTCCACCAAACTACTCGATCGCGCAGCTACCCTGTACACTGTGGAAATGTGGTAAGTCAAACATGTGGCTGTGGATGTGCAAGATGTATGTGTGCCCTGTTAAAAGGTGTTTTTGGATTGCTTCCATGTAGTGTATGTATATGATGCTCCCTTACCTTCATATCTGTTGTTTTCAGGGAGACAACTACAAGGATAAAGAACTAACTGTAGTGGATTTGTTCAAGGAGTGCCACTACAGCAAGACAAAGAAATGTTACACCAATGTTGTGCTGAATGCAATTGTAAGTCAGCTTTAAAAGACTACCAACCATCAAAGTTTTAAATTTTGCACGGCTAGAATTAATATTGTTTCAGCCCCTCTTACAGATTGAAAAATAATAAGCAAATGCTAGTGTATGTTAATTGGAAATTTAACATATTCACTTGACTATCTTGTAATAGATTGTCCTATATTGCAGTTTTGGCCATCCTCAGTCTCTATCTTGTAGTATATATAAAATAATTATATTTAACATTATTTGCTTGTACTTAATTGATATAATTTATCCTGTTTCTTCTGGCCACTTTGTTGTTGATGAATAATCCAACTCAGCTCCGCACAGGAAAAAATTAATCTGACTCTGTTCTCACAAAATAAGGATGCATGCTAGCTTTCCTCATGCATGTTAACTTGCTGATGATGTCATCTCTACTTGTGCTTAAGCTGTCTCATAACCATGTTTGTTGCTTGCATTGCTAGACCGAGATGGAAAAGAAGGCTGCTAATCCTACAGAAGATGGTCAGGAATCGAGCTCTGTAGCTGGGGCGGCAACCGAAGCTGTAGCTGAAGTACTTGCTAAGCACACTAAGAAGCCGAGGTTTCTTCAGCATGTCGGGATCCAACACGTCCATGTGAGATCCAGTGCTACCAACTGTGAAGTAGAATTGGCAGCGCAGAAGAGGAATGTTGAGCTTCGAGCACATGTTGACACCTTGACCAAGAAGTTGAAGGAATCTGGAGAGGAAAGGGCCAGGAAAGATGAGGAGTACAGGAAGCGAGACGAGGAGAACAGGAAGAAACAAGCTGAGATGGATGCAAAACTAGACTTATTGCTAAGTCAGATTCCATCAAGATCAGCTGAAGGGTAAGTTGTTTGTCCAAAAAGCTGCTGGAAGCTCTATGCATGTGGGATATACCGGTGGCACCTAGCTTGTTATTTTGTCAGCCTTTTGTTATGCAAACTGCATACAGTTGGATGCAAACTGGTTGCATTTT
>NW_021209449.1:0-1388 GCF_002162155.2 Triticum dicoccoides
CCATCGCCGCCGTTCGCCATAGCCGCCGCCACCGGCCTCCCCTCGCCTTCCCGACTCGCGCAGGAGCTCCGCCCCCTCGCCCTGAAGCTCTCCGTCAAGCCACAAGACGCCGGACGCCCCGTGGAGCCGCCGTCGCCATCGTCTTCCTCCTCGGGCTCCGACCACCATCGCCGTCGATTCGCCGTCTCCAGTGCGTCCCCGAGCCCGCTTCGACGCCCGCTGCAACCGCGGTGAGCTCCGCCACCGTTTCCCTCTCTTCTCCCCCTCGTTCCCGCGCCGTAACTCCGTTTCCCACCACGGCCGAACCTCCGCCGTCGCCGAGCTCGCCGTCGACGCAGCTCCGGTGACCATTTGGTCACCCCGGCGAGTCCAACAAGTTCGTAAGGCCCCGTAGAGCATCCCTAGCGCCTTGCCTCGCTCGCCTTCGAGCTCCAACCCCGTTTCCGTGCACGACCGAACCCCGGCGGCCGCAGCCGAGCTCGCCGCCGTCGACTCCGGCCACCCCAGGCCCAGCCACGGCCACCACCCGACGCGCCATCGAGCTAGCTTTCCAACGCACCTAGCCGCACGCCGTTTGGAGCACCACAGAGGAAACCCGAGGCACTTGTACGCCGCGGACCTCGCCGGCGACTAACCGCCGGCGGGTTTGACCTGTTCGACCTGGGGTTTGACCCCCCAGAGTCACTGACGCGTGGGCCCCGTCGGCCAGGTGGTTAGCTTAACACTAATCATTGTTAATTAACCCCCCTGACACTGACCAGTGGGCCCCAGCGCCACTAACCCTTAATTAGGATTAAACTAACCTCTGTTAAACCCCCCCTGTCACTGACGTGTGGACCCCACACGTCAGGTTTGACCCCAGCCAGCCGCAGTTGACCGCTGACGTCGTGCTGACGTCATGCTGGCGCAATATATATATTTCTGGATTTAAATTAAATCAGGAAATTCCAGAATATTATTTAAACTTCAAAAATTCATAACTTTTATTCTGTAACTCCAAATCAGACAAATTATATATGAAAAATGATCAGAAAAATCCAATCTATCCATCTGTACTATTTTCATGCATGACTAAACAAGTTAACCTGATGTTTAATGCAGAACAAGGAAAAGCACTTTAAAAGGCCATGTTTGAGTTTGAAATTTGAATCTTTGATTCAAATTGGTTCAAACCCTTCTGGTTTTAGTTGCATTAGCCCAACACACTCATATTGCCATGTTTCATGCATGCATCATATTGTTGCACATTGTTTGGTGATGGTTGTGTATCGGTGTCCTTTGCGACAGGTTCTGCCTCCGAGGAGTACCGTGATTACCCTAACGAAGAACCGTATCAGTGCATCGAACCATCAGGCAAGCAACCAACCATTTGATCATATCGATACAAT
>NW_021209450.1:0-666 GCF_002162155.2 Triticum dicoccoides
CAGGTGCCATTATAGGAAGTTTTTTTTGACCCGTTTCCAGTTTTTGGGTCCGGGCAGTCGAAAAAAAAAAATTGGTCGAAAAAATTTCGTGCCCATCCTGTCAGTTTGAGCTAGGAAGAGTTTTGAGACACTTGCCATTATAGTGATTTTTCGCAAAAAAAAAAGCAGCGCAAAAAAAAAGAAAAAAGAAAAAAAAAAGAAAAAAAAGCGAAAAAAAAAATTCAGAGTGTGCTTTTCCCTTGTTTACGTGCCGCGCCGTGATTTTGTTAGTGTTCTAGGCTCGCGTCTCTAGCACAGTCTAGCCTAGGACCAGCACAGTACCGTCGTTGAGCGTTTATTCAACTTTGCATCTCTGAATTGATTATTGCTGACCCTTTTTGCTACCATATTATAAGCCTTCCCAGCTCCACATACATCTACGTCGTGCGTTTGACTCTCCCTGGTAATCGCTCTATCCAAGCTTTGAGAGTTTTTGACTACAACGGTTGCCGATCACCGCCTGCTGCTGGGTAAGAACTGGTAAGAATTTGAGATTTGCTTGACGGATTTGTGACACCCACCACCACCACTTGTTCGTAGTCTGTAGGATCATATTCTTGTGTGTTTCTATTGCTGCTAACCTTGCCAGGATCACAAGCCGACGAGATTGACTGGGAGAATTTATCG
>NW_021209451.1:0-1152 GCF_002162155.2 Triticum dicoccoides
GATTCCGACCGCACCCGAACTCCGGCCGCCGCAGCCGAGCTCGCCGCCGTCAACTCCGGCCACCCCGAGCCCAACCACCACCACCAATAGTCGCGGCTCAACCTCAGCAACACGTAGATGCCTTCCGCCGTCCATTTGGTTGCCGGAATGGCAAAAAGCACTTTCGCCGCCGTCTCGGGCCTCGCCGGCGTCATGTCGCCGGTGGGGTTTGACCTGTCCGACCTGAGGTTTGACCCCCCCAGGGTCACTGACGCGTGGGCCCTGTCGGACAGGTAGTTAGTTAGTACTAATTACCGTTAGTCAACCCCCCCTGACACTGACAGTGGGCCCCAGCGCCACTAATTAGTAATTAGAATTAATTTAACCCTGTTTAACCCCCCTGTCACTGACGTGTGGGCCCCACACGTCAGGTTTGACTCCAGCCAGCCGCAGTTGACCACTGACGTCATGCTGACGTCATGCTGGTGCAATAATTATAATTTCTGGATTTAATTTAAATCAGGAAATTCCAGAATATTACTTAAACTTCAAAAATTCATAACTTTTATTCTGTAACTCCAAATTGGACAAATTATATATGAAAAATGATCAGAAAAATCCAATCTATCCATCTGTACTATTTTCATGCATGATCAAACAAGTTAAATTGATGTTTTAAGCAGAACAAGGAAAAGCACTTTAAAAGACAATATTTGAACTTAAAATTTGAATCCTTGATTCAAATTTGTTCAAACCCTTCTGGTTCTAGTTGCATTAGCCCATTACACTCATTTTGCCATGTCTCATGCATGCATCATATTGTTGCATACTGTTTGGTAATGTTTGTGAATCGGTGCTCTCTGCGGCAGGTTCTGTCCCCGAAGAGTACCCTGATTACCCTAGCGAAGAACCGTATCAGTGCATCGAACCATCAGGCAAGCAACCAACCATTTGATCATATCGATACAATCCCATGTTCTCGCTCCTGCTCTCTTTTACTGCATTAAGACAACGCGATTCAAACTGCTGTGTGCTACGGTAGTTGAACCCATTTCCTCTGCATGACCTGTCATTGCCACAGTAACTAGATGAAACTCACTAGCATGTGTAGGAGTTGATTGAGCCATATGTATGTGTTGTTCCTACCTTGCTATGCCTGCTACGCTTAGAGTC
>NW_021209452.1:0-1254 GCF_002162155.2 Triticum dicoccoides
GATACTGACTCACTAGTAGGATAAGGTAACTGAGTCTATTTGCCAAGTCTGCAACCATTACAATGTAAGGAGACATCTCCAGATACAGACCCTAAGAGGCCCTGACGCACTAAGGAAGATAAACGAGAGCCACAGATGTGACCAAGTCGATGATGCCACTGCTGGAAGGACGCAGACGAAGAGGCAGCAAGAGCATGGGAGCTGGCAGAGGTGGTGGCAGCGGAAGGAACACAAAGCCAGTCAACCTCCCAAAGGCCATCTGACTCACGGCGTCGGGGGCCAGCACCAACCAAAGCTTTGGTGCGATGATCCTGAATGGAGCAAGAGTCGGTGTCAAGAATGACACGACAACCAGAATCAGTAAGTTGGGCAGCAGACAAAAGATTCATGGTAAGGCGAGGAACATGTGAAACACTCGAAACAGAAAAAGATGGAGTGGAAAGAATACCACGACTAGCAACAGGAAGAGGTGTGCCATCGGCGGTAAGAACATTGACAGGCAAATCAAGAGGTCGGAGAGAAGAGAACATAGAAGAATCAGAAGACAAGTGGAAGGAGGCTCCAGAATCCAAAACCCACGAAGATGTACCTGACTGTGTAGATGCCTGCGGTGGTGGAGAAGGGGCTGCAGTCATAGCAGCAGCTGAACCAGTCGACGTAGAGCCTGAGAAAGTAAGGAGGTGCTTGAGGCAAACAATGTCCTGGTCAGTGAGTGACGGAGTCGAGGAAGACATGGGAGTCCCGCTGGAGGAGGAGCGCCTCTGATCTCGCTTCTTCTGGCGACAGTCAGACTCTGGGTGACCTGACCGGGAGCAGTAACCACAGACGGTGTCACGGCGCGACGTGCCCTTCTCAGCATAAGGAGGACGGCTCACCCCCCTGGAGGAGTATGCAGGAGCGGCGGAGCAGTGAGGCGAGCAGACGCCACAGGGGCACGAGCAGCCAATACTGACGGAAACAGAAGCAACCCAGTAGAGCAAAGGTGGGTCTCCTCAGCACGAAGCTCAGCAAGTATCTCTGAGATAGGAACACGACCACGAGCAAGCAAGTGAGCACGTTGAGGCTCAAACTCCGACCGGAGACGAGATAAGAACTCATGGACCCGCTGAAACTCCAGATCAGACCGAGTAGTCTGACAGCAACGACAGGTTCCACAAACAACTGTCCAAAGAGAGTCAAGCTGGCGCCAGATGGCAGAGCACTGTGAATAGAACTCATCAACAGAGGAATCACCTTGCTGGAGTGCGTGCTCCT
>NW_021209453.1:0-2915 GCF_002162155.2 Triticum dicoccoides
CCGGCCATTCGGTGCCTCCTAGCGACCAGCTGAAGCAGCTGGTCGAACTCCACAAGGTAGCCGAGGAGGCCATGAAGGGCCTCATAGTCCGGTTGTGGCCTGGAGAGGCCATGCCCGGGAGCTATTTCAGCCTCGTACGACGGCTGGTGGATGCATGCCCCTGGGTGGAGGTCATCAAGCGCTCCGCCTGTATTGAAGGTGCTCGTCGGGCCCTTGCCCGCGCAAAAGTGCATTGGGGCAAGCTGGATGCAGAGAAACTGATCACTGACATGCCGCCAACGGGCAAGGAATATCGTACGCCCGAAATGTACTATAAGACTATCCTGAAGGGTGCCCGCAAGATTGCGGATGAGTGCCCTCGAGATGTAATTATTGAGTAAACTCGCTATGTAGTATCCTGTGCACTTGAAAACGTTGTTCATACGTGCTAAGCAACGCTTGTTTTAATTTAAAATATTACCTTCCGTACGGCTGCTTATAAAATCTGAGAGATGGCAAGTCGTTGGCTTCAGCCCCCATGGCACTAGTGCTGGGGTGTTCGGGATAAACTTGAGCACTCTTGTTCCCATATTTGGGTCCATCTAGGGAGGCGCTCAACACAACGAACAAGGCAACCGGACTTATAATGCTTGAACACTCTCACTTAGCCATAGAATTTTATAATTTTAAATTTCGGCGAAGCCCCTAGTATTCGGAAGACCGAATTTGGGGCGCTATCCACGCCTTCATCGGACATTATCCGGAACTTCGCTCGAAGCGGCGTAGGCCTTTAAGGACCCGAAAAAACCTCTCGAACAGCGACCAGTCTCTCGCCTTATCATGACGGTCAGTTTTATCACGACTCGGACCTCGGCCTAGACCCGAACGATGCCGAAGGCTTGGCCTGGCGGGACAGGAACAGGGCCGAGGTGGAGCTGGAGGTGCCGTCGGTCCGGGATTGGCCTGGCGCGAGATGCCGTAGGGCACGGTGGTGGCAGTGACGGTCTTTGAGCCGTCGTCGGTGAGGGAGCGCGGCAGTGAAGGCCGGCTGAGGTGGTGATCCTTGACCGGGAGGTCGTGGAGGTGGAGGATGATACCCCGCCGCGGGCGGACGCAGTCGAGCGAGCGGATACTGATGGTGGTGGAGGCGGCACCGTTTTGGAAGTGCGGGCGGCGGTGCCGGAGGCGCAGCCGATGTTGGAGGAGGCACTGCGAGCGGCTGTGCCAGAGGCCACCCTGGCAGCTGCGCCGGTGGTGGCGCAGCAGGCCGTCCTGGCGTCCGGACCAGAGGCAGCGACACAGGGCGTCCCGGCGTCTGGATCATCAACGGCACCAGGAGGGGCGTCGGAGGAGGTGCTGGCCACGTCGAGAGTGGCTAGTGGGGAGCACGCCTTGGTGCCCCGGCAAGGAGGGTGCCGGGCCGCCGCGCCGCAGCCGGCGCGGAGCGGGGCCGCCGTGGACTTCGGGCCTCAGACCCAGGAGGAGACGGCGTTGGACGCTGTCAGCCGCCGCTTTCGTGGCCGGACGGACCAGCTCGAGGCCTTCGTCAAGGGCGAGGTGTAACGGACGCGCGACCTGGAGCACGCCGTTTTAGTAAGCCTTCTCTTTCTTATAATTTCTTCTTTGTGGGGGCGCACCAGCGCACCCACTGGGTGTAGCCCCCGAGGTTTGGGCCAACTACATAGTAGTTGGGTCGAATCTTCAGAGTGTTGGCCTTGTTCTGACCTCCGCCTTCTTCAGCATATCGCCGCCTTCCGGGTCGCCGCCTTCAACCATCTTTTGTGCAAGCTCCTGGAGCTCAAGGAGCAGCTCGCCGTCAAGGAGGAGGAGCTTCGTGTCGCCGCAGGTATCGTTGTGCTCTTTTCTAGTGGGGGCGTGCTAGCGCACCCACTGCGTGTAGCTCCCGAGATTCGGGCCAACTATGTAACAGTTGGGCCAAATCTTAAGTCTTGCTTTCTTATTTGCTGAATCCTTCTTTTTCGCAGCCGAGGTGCTGTCCTGGCGGACTCGTCTGTTCTGGGCCAGTCATCACTGTCACGCCCAATATGCGACCCTATCCAAGAGGAACTCAAAGGTCCCACCAAGGATAGACCCGCATATTGAAACGCTTTTGCAAGGTGGATATCATTACATCAACATTACATAAATAGTTGGGGATACATACAAGAGGCATACAATGCCACACAAATACAACATCATCTTACATAAGAGCAACATCCGACTACGGATGAAACACAAACAGAAAACTCAAACGACATCCACCCTGCTAGCCCAGGCTGCCGACCTGGAACCTATCCCCTGATCGAAGAATAAGCAGAAGAAGAACTCCAAAACAAGCAAGCATCGCTCTCGCGTCAACATCATCGCATAACCTGTACCTGCAACTGTTGTTGTAGTAATATGTGAGCCACGAGGACTCAGCAATCCCATTACCATGGGTATCAAGACTAGCATAGCTTAAAGGGAAAGGAAGGGGTAAAGTGGTGAGGTTGCAGCAGCGACTAAGCATGATATGGTGGCTAACATACGCAAATGAGAGCGAGAAGAGAAACAAGCGGAACGGTCGTCAACTAGTAATGATCAAGAAGTGATCCTGAGCTCCTACTTACGTCAAGCATAACCCAAAGACTGTGTTCACTTCCCGGACTCCTCTGAGAAGAGACCATCACGGCTACACACGCGGTTGATGCGTTTTAATTCGGATCTGGTGTCAAGTTATCTACAACCGGACATTAACAAATTCCCATCTGCCACTTAACCGCGGGCACGGCTTTCGAAAGATAATACCCTGCAGGGGTGTCCCAACTTAGCCCATGATAAGCTCTCGCGATCAACGAAGGATATACCTTCTCCCAGGAAGACCCGATCAATCTCGGAATCCCGGTTTACAAGACATTTCGACAATGGTAAAACAAGACCAGCAAGACCGCCCGATG
>NW_021209454.1:0-1292 GCF_002162155.2 Triticum dicoccoides
AGAGGGTCACGGCAAAAACTGGACGCACTTCGTGTACAAACTGGACAAACTCTTTCAGAGTATCAGGGTTTCGGACGAGAACTCATCTGTTACACGGCCACTTCAATGTTTTTTAAACTTATTTGAACTCCGGACTTCTTTTGTGTTCAGTATGCAGCATTCAAAGCGACGTCATCAATTTCCAACATGTTCTGACATCATTTGTTGTTTTTCGGTCATTTACCTAATTGTCTAGAGAGCTAAATGACCATGAAATTGAAAATCACTAGAAAATGAATCCTGAAAATGTTGAAACTTGGCATGGTATCATCATATCACCCGCATAGCATGCGCGAAAGAGTAGAGAGGGTCACGGCAAAAACTGGACGCACTTCATGTACAAACTGGACAAACTCTTTCGGAGTATCAGGGTTTCGGACGAGAACTCATCAGTTACACGGCCACTTCAATGTTTTTTAAACTTATTTGAGCTCCGGACTTCTTTTGTGTTCAGTATGCAGCATTCAAAGCGACGTCATCAATTTCCAACATGTTCTGACATCATTTGTTGTTTTTCTGTCATTTACCTAATTGTTTAGAGAGCCAAATGACCGTGAAATTGAAAATCACTACAAAATGAATCCTGAAAATGTTGAAACTTGGCATGGTATCATCATATCACCCACATAGCATGCGCAAAAGAGTAGAGAGGGTCACGGCAAAAACTGGACGCACTTCGTGTACAAACTGGACAAACTCTTTCGGAGTATCAGGGTTTTGGACGAGAAATCATCTGTTACACAGCCACTTCAATGTTTTTTAAACTTATTTGAACTCCGAACTTCTTTTGTATTCATTATGCAGCATTCAAAGCGACGTCATCAATTTCCAACATGTTCTGACATCATTTGTTGTTTTTTGGTCATTTACCTAATTGTTTAGAGAGCTAAATGACCGTCAAATTGAAAATCACTAAAAAATGAATCCTGAAAATGTTGAAACTTGGCATGGTATCATCATATCACCGGCATAGCATGCGCGAAAGAGTAGAGAGTGTCACGGCAAAAACTGGACGCACTTCGTGTACAAACTGGACAAACTCTTTCGGAGTATCAGGGTTTTGGACGAGAACTCATCTGTTACACGGCCACTTCAATGTTTTTTAAACTTATTTGAACTCCAGACTTCTTTTGTGTTCAGTATGCAGCATTCAAAGCGATGTCATCAATTTTCAACATGTTCTGACATCATTTGTTGTTTTTCGGTCATTTACCTAATTGTTTAGAGAGCTAAATGACCATGAAATTGAAAAT
>NW_021209455.1:0-1111 GCF_002162155.2 Triticum dicoccoides
AAAAAAAATTAGGGTTAGTTCATCATATCCGAACCAATCTGAGCCTTTGCATAATCTTTTTAGGGTTTTGCTTTGTTGAATTTGCGGTTGCATCGTCGTGTCTAGTTGCTGGTCTTAGAGTCTAGTCTTTTAGAGTTTCGAGTTCTGGTCATAAGTTGTGACGCCGCCGCCGCACCATCATCATCACCCCTGCCATCTACCACCACCGCTTATCCGCCACCGCTTCGAATCCGTATCCATATACCACCACAGGTGTCATATACCACCACCGCTGCCATCTACCACCATATATCCACCACCAATCCGAGTTCTTGTCATATTAGGTTTGTTTTCGAGATCCATCTAGATTCCGATTCGTGTTTCCTTGCCGGAGTAGGTTTCGGAAAAAAAAAGAGTCGGGTAGCCACGCTCCGTTTAGACCCAAAATTTTTAGAAAACGCATTTTTCGAAAAATTTTCTGGCTATCCTATTTTTAGGTGTTTCTGAGTGTTTTGAGACAGGTGCCATTATAGGAAGTTTTTTTTGACCCGTTTCCAGTTTTTGGGTCCGGCAGTCAAAAAAAAAATTGGTCAAAAAAATTTCGTGCCCATCCTGTCAGTTTGAGCTAAGAAGAGTTTTGAGACACTCGCCATTATAGTGATTTTTCGCAAAAAAAAAGCAGCGCAAAAAAAAAAAGAGCGAAAAAAAATTCCAGAGTGTGCTTTTCCCTTGTTTACGTGCCGCGCCGTGATTTTGTTAGTGTTCTAGGCTCGCGTCTCTAGCACAGTCTAGCCTAGGACCAGCACAGTACCGTCGTTGAGCGTTTATTCAACTTTGCATCTCTGAATTGATTATTGCTGACCCTTTTTGCTACCATATTATAAGCCTTCCCAGCTCCACATACATCTACGTCGTGCGTTTGACTCTCCCTGGTAATCGCTCTATCCAAGCTTTGAGAGTTTTTGACTACAACGGTTGCCGATCACCGCCTGCTGCTGGGTAAGAACTGGTAAGAATTTGAGATTTGCTTGACGGATTTGTGATACACCACCACCACTTCTTAGTAGTCTGTAGGATCATATTCTTGTGTGTTTCTATTGCTGCTAACCATGCCAGGATCACAAGCCGACGA
>NW_021209456.1:0-1285 GCF_002162155.2 Triticum dicoccoides
AAAATTGTGAGTGTTGCTGACCGACACGTAAACACAACCCGGGGTCATTTCGGGACCCCCATAACTAAGTAATAGTCCAAGAAACGGGCCAGAATCGGCCCAAACTGTGATTGTTGATGACCTACACTTAAGCGCACCTTGGGGTTCAACAACCATGGAAATCGCTTTGGGGCCCCAAAACGGTGAGTAACAGTCCACGACACGGGTCAGAATCGACAAAAACCGCGAGTGTTGATAACCAACCCGTAAGCGCACCCAGGGGTTCGTTAATCGTGGAAATCACTCCGGGGACCCAAAAAAGTGAGTAATAGTCCACGAAACGGGCCAGAATCGGCCAAAACTGTGAGTGTGGATGACCGACGCGTAAATGCACCCCGTGGTTCGTTAATCGTGGAAATCACTCCGGGGGCCCAAAAAAGAGAGTAATAGTCCATGATACGGGCTAGAATCAGCCAAAACTATGAGCATTGATGACCGACACGTAAGCGCGCCTTGGGGTTCAACAACTATGGAAATCACTTCGGGACCTGAAAACAGTGAGTAATAGTCCACAAAACACGTTAGAATTCGCCAAAATTGTGAGTGTTGCTGACCGACACGTAAACACAACCCGGGGTCATTTCGGGACCCCCATAACTAAGTAATAGTCCAAGAAACGGGCCAGAATCGGCCCAAACTGTGATTGTTGATGACCTACACTTAAGCGCACCTTGGGGTTCAACAACCATGGAAATCGCTTTGGGGCCCCAAAACGGTGAGTAACCGTCCACGACACGGGTCAGAATCGACAAAAACCGCGAGTGTTGATAACCAACCCGTAAGCGCACCCAGGGGTTCGTTAATCCTGGAAATCACTCCGGGGACCCAAAAAAGTGAGTAATAGTCCATGAAACGGGCCAGAATCGGCCAAAACTGTGAGTGTTGATGACCGACACGTAAACGCACGCCGGGGTTCGTTAATCGTGGAAATCACTCCGGGACCCCAAAACAGTGAGTAATAGTATACAAAAAAGGCAAGAATCGGACAAAAGTGTAAGTGTTGATGACCGAAACGTAAACGCACCCCGCGGTTCGTTAATCGTTGAAATCACTTCGATACCCCAAAACAGTGCGTAATATTCCACGAAACGGGCCAGAATCGGCCAAAACTGCGAGTGTTGATGAGCGACACATAAATGCACCCCGGTGTTCGTCAATCATGGAAATCACGCCGAGACCCAAAATCAGAGTAATAGTCCAAGAAACGGGCCAGAATCGGCCAAAACTGTGAGTGTGGATGACCGAC
>NW_021209457.1:0-1536 GCF_002162155.2 Triticum dicoccoides
GACTTAGGCTAGCTAGAGTCTAAGTTCTTTTTACCTTTGACAAAACAGGACATGACCTTGATTTGTTCTGTTTCCTCAAAATACAACGTCTTCGTAGGTAGGTACCACATGGCATGTGTCACTAGCAACCTCAAAATTGTAATTATGAGCTATTACTTCATGTTTAATCATTTGGTCTAGAGTTTCAAAAACGTCTTAGAAGGTTTATTTTCTTTTCTCAAAATACAAGGTACTGCTTATTAGTTGTAGATGTGGTCTTGTATTCAAAAGGTACAGCGACAAAGTTGCAACTCAAAGGGATAGGAAAACTGTTCTTCAACAGATGGCAGTTGAGGTTTATTATCGTAGTCGGCGAGGTAACCAGTTGAAGACTGATAGTATCGTGTGCCAGTTCTAACGTGCATCTGACCCGCTAGAAGCTTCCACTCTCATTTCATAGAAGCAAATATAGGTATTTAAGCACCCCCTGAGATGATCCGTTCCAAGATGTATGTTGATACCAAATTGTTCCTTGAGCTTTTTCCTTTTGGCTCAGTAGACCGAATTATGCTTGATTCTAAGTTTTCGTTTTACGTTTCACAAAACATGCCAAGACCTTGATTTATTTTGCTTCCTCAAAAATTAATGTGTTCCTAGGTTCCAAACGGCATGTAAAACTAGCAACCTCGGAATTATAATTATGATCTACTGTTTAATGTTTAATCATTTGATCAAGAGTTTTAAAAATGTCTTAACAAGTTGATTTTATTTTCTCAAAATCTAAGGTACTTCTTATTAGTTGTCACCCTACCTATTCGTAGTCGTTTTTTTAAGGAGGATAACTCCCGGCCTCTGCATCAAGCGATGGACATAAACATTTTTATTGCATAATTTAGCAAGTTCTTACAAAAAAAAATACATGGATCGACCAAATCCACCTTCCTGGAGAAATCTGTTGCCCTACCTAGAAGGTTGATGATGTGTCATGACCTCATGTCAATGCACACCATGAAATTCGGTAGCCTCACCAAGCCGCCCACCGGCTAGCCGGGTGCACCAACCGGTCAAGCAGATCCTCAGTGTCCACCGCATGTGCATGTTGTAGAATCTGTCACCCCCATATTCCGTCATTCCATCTTCCGGAGTAATCAATGCGTTGACCTTGCCAAGCCCTTTTGCCATCGACACCAGGCAACGCCAGCCTTCCGCGCGCGCCCATCAAATGTAGGCGTGGATGGAAAATTTTAGTAAAGGAGTATATTTCTTGCTAAATGGAAAAGTGAGAAAGCAGGTTTCTACAATGGTTGGCCATCTTTGTTTTCTATTTGTTCTAGGTGATTGCCATCACAGGTTGGTATGCAACGGCAAAGAACGAACCAATAGGACTCTGCCATCTAGTATTCTATGGGCCAAGTATTAAATGTAATTTTCACTTCTGTCTTAGTTTTTAGCAGCTATAGATAGTAATGCGATCTAGCAGGGGTCCACAAAAGCAACTTTTATCAGGTGGCATAGTGAGAGAGAAGAGAAGGATGCCGGCTGCGTGAACGCATAATT
>NW_021209458.1:0-2617 GCF_002162155.2 Triticum dicoccoides
GAACAATTTTTAGAAACACGAACAAATTTTAAACATTTTAATGAAAAAAGCAGAACAAAAGAAAAAACAAACAGAGAAACAAAAAAAGAAAAAAAAGATAACAGGAAAAAACAAAGAAAAGGAAACTACATTATTTGAATTGGTTAACAATTTTCCAAAAATGCGAGTTTTTTGAAAACTAGAACAATCTTCGAAAAATTGGAACACATTTTGAAATTCCTGAACATTTTTGTATTTTGTGAACAAATTTTTCGAAATGGGAACATTTTTTGAAATTCAGGAATAATTTTTGGATATGTGAACAAATTCTAGAAACGGGAACATTTTTTGAAATTTGGTCACATGTTTCGGAATTTATTGACAAATTGTTTTGACATGCAAACATTTTCTTAAATTGCAAAACTTGTTATGGGTGTGTGAACAATTTATTAAAATGGCAGGATTTTTTGTAAAAGAAAAGAACAAAAACAAAGAATAAAGAAAAATATAAATAGAAACAGAAAAAATGAAAAAGAAAAAGAAACAGAAAAGGAGCAAAAAAGAAAAAAGAACAAACCGTAAAAGGAAACTTCTAGAAGTTCCCAAACCAGAAAAACCGGTTGGGAATCTTCTAGGAGTTTCACAAAATCGGAACTGGCAAGCGATGCGAACGTGGTTTATGGCCCGGCCCAACTTGTCGCGCCCCTGTGCGATCGCCCGACACTTTGACGCAGAGAGCGTCAAGTAGGGTTTTCCCTGATTCAGTGCAACTTCTCTCATCGCATGATTATGGCAGCAGGCCTCCACACCCATGGTTGTGTCATCACTTGGCCTGCATGCGTTGGCAGGGCTGTTGCAGCCCAGATTTTCTTCGCCGCCCAGGGGCAGCTTCGAGGCTAGCCCTCCACATCGAGAATGGCCCAGCAAACGTCAACCAAAGTGAAGGCCCGGAACTGTAGTGAACCGCTAGCTGTGACCAGAAGAGGCACGACAGCTATATCTCGCATTAAGCGAGTCTGTAGAAAGTCTCGCGTTGAGATTTTCGTGGTCGTGGTCGTTACTGGACCGGCCTATTTTCGCGTAGAAATAGGAAAAAGAGAAGGATAAGGGGAGCTCGAGGGATCGAACCCTGGTCCCCGCCGACATAGCCAGCACGACTAGCCACAGTTCTCTTGATATGTAAAAGGGCCCAACCTACTTGAAGTGAGTGGAGCTAGTTCTCTCAGGGTTTTTTCCTTTTTTTTCGTTTTCTGTTATTTCTTTCCTTTTTTGTTCTCCGTATTTTCATTCTTTTTTGCATTTGTTTCTTTTCCTATTTTCTTTTTCTTGGGTTTATTTTGTTTCTTTTTCATTTTAATTTGTTTGGTTTCCTTTTTTATTTAGGTGTTCATTTTCTAATACGAATTTAACATTTTTCAACATATGGTCAACAATTTTTATACATATTTTTTTAAAAAAACCAAATGCTTGATTAGCATTTTTTAATACATGATCAGCATTTTTTTCTAAACACACTTTTAAATTTTTCTGAATGCTTGATTACCATTTATTAAATACTTAGTAAATATTTTTTAAACATTTTTTAAATGCTTGATTAACATTTTCCAAATACATGTTTAACATTATTTGAATGCATAGTCAATATTTTTCCTATACACACGTTAAAATAATTCAAATACTTTATTACATGGTCAACATTTTTTTCTATGCACATTTAACATTATTGCAAATGCTTTAACAACACTTCTTCAAATGCAAGATTAACATTTTTTAATGGATGGTCAACATTTTTTCTATACACATTTAACATTTTCCAAATGGTTGATTAACACTTTTGAAATCTTGTTCAACATTTTTCAAATGCTTGATTAACATTTTTATATACAATGATTAAAACATTTTATTATTTTTTAATGCATGGTCAACATTTTTTCTACATATTTTACATTTTCCCAATGCTTGTCTTCATTTTTGGAATACTTGTTCAACATTTATTTCAAATGCTTGATTAATATTTTTATATACATGATCAAAAGGTTTCGTCATTTTTTAATAATTGGTCAACCTTTTTTGTATACACATCCAACATTTTTCAAAAGCATGATTAATATTTTTAAAACATTATGTAGAGTATATTTTTGTAATATATATGTTTAAATATTTGAAAGTGTAAATAAATGTAAAAATGGAATAAAAAACAAAATAAATACATGAACAAAAATAGAAAAGAAAGGAGGCAGTGTACTACCGTGAACTGGGCCGGCCCATATGCTCGCGCGGCGCACCCTGAGGGGCCGGGGCCTTTGTATTGTGAGGAGAGATGGGCGTGGACGCAATCAGAGATGAACCCAGTGCCTTGTTCCTCTTTCCTGTCTATCCTCTTTCTCTCTAAACTGATACTCCAATTCGTCTTGAATCTGATAGTAATCGTTCCCCAATCTTATTCGATGAGTTGCTATTAGGTTGGGTTCCTTACAATTAGTATCTAATTGTAATTCGCCTCTCGATCACCATGCCTTCTCCTTTTCTCGTTTGGTTTGTAATGACATCTCATTGTATGCACATTTAACCAGAGCATTTCGAAGGAACCTGCATTAGCTGCAGTTCGACACATGGAGATGTTGGGCAAGAACTAGAA
>NW_021209459.1:0-1177 GCF_002162155.2 Triticum dicoccoides
CGGGCGGGCGCAAGGCGAGCGGCGGCGAGCGCAGGGGCGCTGCCCCGATCTGGATCGGGGGCGGGTGCAGAGGGGAGGGGAGGAATCGTGGGGGTGAGTGGGGTGTGCGGTTAGGGTTCCTGGGGGTGGGGGCATGTGTAGGCCAGGGGTGGGCCGGCCTGGGCCAGTTGGACCGGCCCGTTCGGGCGGCGAAGGCCAGGTGGGCCACTTGGCCTAGCGGGGGGGGGGCTTTCTCTTTTTTTTTGTTTTATTTTTCCCCCCCGTCTTTTCTGTTTGTTTTTATTTATTTAATACTTTATAGTTTTACAAAAAATAAAACCCACACCTAAAATGGAGTTACAATTCCAACTACTGTCTTAAAAAGTTTTACCCCTGAACTAAATAGTTTAATATTTTATAAAAGAAAAAGGCATTTATTTAATTGTTTTAGCTACTGTTTTACTCATTTTAGTTTACTTAACCATTTTATAAAAGTGTGGTTTCTTTACCATAATTACATATGCATTATTTGGGTCACTCCGAACATTTTTAGTTTTAATATTTAAAAACTTTTATTGTTTGCTTGATTTTGAGTTTGAATTTGGTTCGGTTCCGAGCTAACACGAGATTATCAACAATAATCGAGGTGACGTGGCATCATTACCAGAGGGTTACTGTAGCTTGATTACCCGGGCGTCACAATTCTCCTTCACTACAAGAAATCTCGTCCCGAGATTTAAGCGGTGGAGTAAGGGGCGAAGGTGTTGGTAGCGAAAAACCTAACGAGTCTTCTCGGTCTTGGCTGCCCTTACTAAGAGGTTGATCCCTTTCGTTGATGTCTTCAATTCTTTATTCCAAAGCATCATGATGAAGTTGTCGTCCTTTCTTCGGGGAACTCCATCGTACTTACGAATAGGTAAGGGGCAGTTCTACAAAAATAGGAGGTTATAAGGGAAATTCATCTGGGGGTATCCCAAGAATGAACATATGAGTATCTCTCGAGTTGAACAAATTACACCTATCGAGAGCAAAGTAAGACGGGGCAATAAGAAGTTTCAAGCGGATAGGCAATCGTTCATTGCCTGAAGCGAAGTGTGAAAGGGGTTCAGAGCAATGGGAATAAGTATTGCGTCTGATACCAAATTGATGATCTCATCAGAAGGTGGCTCGTGAATTACACACGAGGCCACTGAGGAAT
>NW_021209460.1:0-1499 GCF_002162155.2 Triticum dicoccoides
AGGTAAGTGGCTCACGGCGAGTCAGACGGTGCAGACGGCGGGGCCGGGGAGGCTCTGGACGCGGCGAATCAAGCGACGGAGATCGCCGGCACCGAGGTTGAAGAAGACGTCCGGGGCGGCGATGCAGCGCTCCCCTGGTTGCTTGGCTCGGGGTGGACGAGGAGGACGACGATGCGGAGCTCGGGGATACGAAGAGGGAGCGAGGGAGTGGCTGTGGCTGCGGCGGTGACGAACGGCGGCGACGATGGCGTTCGGCCGTTCGCGGGAGAGGGAAACAGAGGAGGGGGAGGAGCACAGGGAGAATGAGAGGGGCCAGGGGGTGCGTGGCGTCTCCGTGGCGCAGGTCAGGACGAGGGAGGGCAAGCAGGAGGTGGCGGGAGGACGTGGCCGCGGTCGCTCGCGTGCGGGCACGCAGCTGCTTCGGGGCGAGGGGAGGAAGACGACGGAGGGCTGCGGTGGTGGGCTGGGCCAGTTGGCCAGGCCGCCTGCTGGGCCGGCCAGGTGGGCTGCCAGGTAGGTCCAGGTGAGTTCTCTCTCTCTCCTCTATTTTATTTCTATTTCAGTTCTGTTTTCTTTTTTTTTAATTCTTTTGCCACTGTTTTGAATTAAAATAATAATTCAAACAATGCCAAAGCTCCTCTGAATATTTTATATTGCTAGATGGACTTTTCCAAAAGCTTATAAAATATTCCAGGGGGTATTTGAAATTATATTCTAATTATATGAATATAATTCAAATTCAAATAGCTAATGAATTAAATCCAAAGTCCCAAAAATAAATCCTTAAAAATGTTCAATATTTTGGTTGGGACCAGAACCCTTACCAAAAATTATCAAACATTTAAGAAGAGCCTTTTGGAGCAATGAATGAGATTTCTAGGGTTTTTGCCCCTCTTTTATTTAGGGTTTTGAGGCTTCCAATATTCCTCAATTCAAGTTTCAAAAATATAGACATGATGCACACATGAAGCTAGCCTAGAGCAATGCCAGAAACTAGGGATGTGACAACTCACCCCCAGTAAACAAGAATCTCGTCTCGAGATTCAAGCGTAGGGTAGGATGAAGGGGAAACGCAAACTAGTATAATCTTCACGATCCAGGGTGCACTTCAAATGAACGTTGATTTGAACACCATTATTGTCTTGAAGTCTTGCTCTGAGAAATCCTGTCAACATGACATGGAGGGAAGAAGGAGACTCTAGAAGGGTCGATCTTCTCGAAGATCGAACAACTCAGGATTAACTCACGGAATGAGACATAGCAACATCTCTCGAGCTGAGAGATGAAGCACACCTCTAGAGAAATGGAGTGGAACAGATGACGAAGGTTCACTAGGTAGACAACGATTCCACACCTAAGAAGGTGGTGAACGGTTGTCAACGTAGCGAGGAGTTGAGTTGCCATGATACCACGACGAAACATCCTGGAGGGGGGTGATTCGTAGATTATTATCTTAAGTGGCAAAAAGAATTACCTTTGATATAGAGATCGTTAAGACT
>NW_021209461.1:0-1740 GCF_002162155.2 Triticum dicoccoides
TTGATGACAATTATGATAGGTGGGTCTCGCTTTTGCCGACATGGCGTACCTGTTCGCAGGTGACGTCGTTAGACAAAGACGGCTCGAGCCGTTTTGGTTAAAAACTGAACGAATCGACACATGGTCAAACCCCTCCTCGCTCTCTTCCTCCCCCCTCTCTCTCCTCTCTCTCTCTCTCTCTCTCTCTCTCTGCCTGTTCTTCGCCACCGCTATCACCACGACCATTGACCCGATGCCCCACCGTGAAACCAATGATAGTTCCATCCAACACGGATCCTCCTCCTCCGACGACGACATCATCAAGGTTAGTTTGCTACAACTAGGGTTAGGGTTTCTGATTTGGAGATTTTTACCAGGAGCTCGATCTGAATTTCTTCTTCCAATCTTTGGTTGTTGTTTGCTCGTATAGATCCCTGCTACCGTGCATGATCCGGATTTCAACGACATTGACACAAATATGAGCATTTCGTGTGACCACGACCAACCATGGAGAGGTGTGCTGCATTTGAAGGGATTCATGACAGGAGATTTTTTTCTTGGCTATGAAGGTATGCTTCAGACCTGTGCTATGAGTTCAATTTGATTTCTTATGTTTGCTTAGAAATTTGCGAAGTGTGGTCATTGTTTAGTGAGTTGGTATCTATATCATACCGTGCATATGTGGCATGTTTGCAATCATGTGATAGCTAATTAATAGAGATTTGTACTTTACTAATTATTTAGGTGCTTTGTGCCCACCATCAGTGGTTAGTTCTTTAGATAATATTTAATAAGCTCGCTCGCTGTGAATTGGTCATTGTTAATTGTTTATAGCTAATTGGGATTTCTATGCTAATTGTTTAGTGCTTTGTGTTAACTGTACATTGGTCATAGTATTTTTGTTGAATGTGAGTGTCGATTTACTTAATATAATAAGCTGGCAATGAATAAAGATAGTTGCAGTGGTCCTTTGCAGTGTTCTTTTGTCAATTAAACAAATTTAATTCTACTGTGGCCCTTTTCTGTTGTTATTTTTTACCAAGTTTCAAAATAATTTCCATGGCCAGTAGATATCATGTAGGTTGCCAGTGAATATGGAAAATGCCGTGCTCCGTTAGTCATTTAGTATATCAAAATATTTCTTATACCAAGTTTTAAAATAATTGCCATGGTCATTTTTAGAAAATGGTTGTTCTATCCTAGTGTAGTATAAGATATGAAAGTCATTTAGCTTATTGTGTTGTTTTTTATATGTTTGCAGGAAGAAAGAAATTGTGGAGTAGTTGATGAGGACATCAATACAATTGTTACACCCACAGCCCTTGCTGCTATACATACTGGACCAATTACTAGAGCTCGTGCACGCCAACTAAATTACCAGGTACTTTCGTTTCTTGGTAATGATTCTAATGTTCATGAGAATATGATGCTGCCTAAATTGGATACATTTGTTTTGCTTACAAATGAAGGGCCTAGCTTGGAGAAGGATGAACATTGGAGCAAGAACAAGCATGGAGATGATGGCATGCGCAAGGGGAACAAGAACGGAGTTACAAGTGATGATTTTAGGACTTTGAAGCCACCATAATGGGTGCATGAAGCCTTGGACGAAATATACAAGATGCCACTTCATAAATTTCGTCCCGAGGCTATTTTAGGTGCTGCGTCACCTTATTATTGGGCCAGGCCCATGTAATTTCGAAATACATAAGTATAGGCTATTTTTAGAGTCCGTATGTGTGGGGAAACAAGAGATAGGGT
>NW_021209462.1:0-1750 GCF_002162155.2 Triticum dicoccoides
TTGATGACAATTATGATAGGTGGGTCTCGCTTTTGCCGACATGGCGTACCTGTTCGCAGGTGACGTCGTTAGACAAAGACGGCTCGAGCCGTTTTGGTTAAAAACTGAACGAATCGACACATGGTCAAACCCCTCCTCGCTCTCTTCCTCCCCCCTCTCTCTCCTCTCTCTCTCTCTCTCTCTCTCTCTCTCTCTCTCTCTGCCTGTTCTTCGCCACCGCTCTCACCACGACCATTGACCCGATGCCCCACCGTGAAACCAATGATAGTTCCATCCAACACGGATCCTCCTCCTCCGACGACGACATCATCAAGGTTAGTTTGCTACAACTAGGGTTAGGGTTTCTGATTTGGAGATTTTTACCAGGAGCTCGATCTGAATTTCTTCTTCCAATCTTTGGTTGTTGTTTGCTCGTATAGATCCCTGCTACCGTGCATGATCCGGATTTCAACGACATTGACACAAATATGAGCATTTCGTGTGACCACGACCAACCATGGAGAGGTGTGCTGCATTTGAAGGGATTCATGACAGGAGATTTTTTTCTTGGCTATGAAGGTATGCTTCAGACCTGTGCTATGAGTTCAATTCGATTTCTTATGTTTGCTTAGAAATTTGCGAAGTGTGGTCATTGTTTAGTGAGTTGGTATCTATATCATACCGTGCATATGTGGCATGTTTGCAATCATGTGATAGCTAATTAATAGAGATTTGTACTTTACTAATTATTTAGGTGCTTTGTGCCCACCATCAGTGGTTAGTTCTTTAGATAATATTTCATAAGCTCGCTCGCTGTGAATTGGTCATTGTTAATTGTTTATAGCTAATTGGGATTTCTATGCTAATTGTTTAGTGCTTTGTGTTAACTGTACATTGGTCATAGTATTTTTGTTGAATGTGAGTGTCGATTTACTTAATATAATAAGCTGGCAATGAATAAAGATAGTTGCAGTGGTCCTTTGCAGTGTTCTTTTGTCAATTAAACAAATTTAATTCTACTGTGGCCCTTTTCTGTTGTTATTTTTTACCAAGTTTCAAAATAATTTCCATGGCCAGTAGATATCATGTAGGTTGCCAGTGAATATGGAAAATGCCGTGCTCCGTTAGTCATTTAGTATATCAAAATATTTCTTATACCAAGTTTTAAAATAATTGCCATGGTCATTTTTAGAAAATGGTTGTTCTATCCTAGTGTAGTATAAGATATGAAAGTCATTTAGCTTATTGTGTTGTTTTTTATATGTTTGCAGGAAGAAAGAAATTGTGGAGTAGTTGATGAGGACATCAATACAATTGTTACACCCACAGCCCTTGCTGCTATACATACTGGACCAATTACTAGAGCTCGTGCACGCCAACTAAATTACCAGGTACTTTCGTTTCTTGGTAATGATTCTAATGTTCATGAGAATATGATGCTGCCTAAATTGGATACATTTGTTTTGCTTACAAATGAAGGGCCTAGCTTGGAGAAGGATGAACATTGGAGCAAGAACAAGCATGGAGATGATGGCATGCGCAAGGGGAACAAGAACGGAGTTACAAGTGATGATTTTAGGACTTTGAAGCCACCATAATGGGTGCATGAAGCCTTGGACGAAATATACAAGATGCCACTTCATAAATTTCGTCCCGAGGCTATTTTAGGTGCTGCGTCACCTTATTATTGGGCCAGGCCCATGTAATTTCGAAATACATAAGTATAGGCTATTTTTAGAGTCCGTATGTGTGGGGAAACAAGAGATAGGGT
>NW_021209463.1:0-1020 GCF_002162155.2 Triticum dicoccoides
GAAGGAGATTATGCGTCAAGTACAAGAGCTTCTCGACAAAGGTTATATACGCGAATCCCTTAGTCCTTGTGCTGTTCCTATTATTCTAGTGCCAAAAAAGGATGGTACATCACGTATGTGTGTTGATTGTAGAGGCATTAATAATATTACTATTCGTTATCGTCATCCTATTCCTAGGCTAGATGATATGCTTGATGAATTGAGTGGCTCTACAATATTCTCCAAAGTTGATTTGTGTAGTGGATACCATCAAATTCGTATGAAATTGGGAGATGAATGGAAAACAGCATTTAAAACTAAGTTTGGATTATATGAGTGGTTAGTCATGCCTTTTGGGTTAACTAATGCGCCTAGTACTTTCATGAGACTAATGAACGAAGTTTTACGTGCTTTCATTGGACGATTTGTGGTAGTCTATTTTGATGATATACTGATTTATAGCAGATCTTTGGAAGAATATTTGGAACATTTACGTGTTGTTTTTATTGCTCTGCGTGATGCACGTTTGTTTGGTAACCTTGGGAAGTGCACCTTTTGCACCGACCGAGTATCTTTTCTTGGCTATGTTGTTACTCCACAAGGAATTGAAGTTGACAAAGCCAAGATTGAAGCTATTGAGAGTTGGCCGCAGCCCAAAACGGTCACACAAGTGAGGAGTTTTCTTGGCCTCGCTGGATTCTATAGGCGTTTTGTGAGAGATTTCAGCACCATTGCTGCACCTCTCAACGAGCTTACAAAGAAGGATGTGCCTTTTGTTTGGGGTACCGCACAGGAAGAAGCCTTCACGGTATTGAAAGATAAGTTGACACATGCTCCTTTACTCCAACTTCCTGATTTTAATAAGACTTTTGAGCTTGAATGTGATGCTAGTGGAATTGGATTAGGAGGTGTGTTATTACAAGATGGCAAACCTGTTGCATACTTTTCTGAAAAATTGAGTGGGCCTAGTCTGAATTATTCTACTTATGATAAAGAATTATATGCTCTTGTTCGGACTTTAGAAACATGGCAACATTATTT
>NW_021209464.1:0-902 GCF_002162155.2 Triticum dicoccoides
TGGCGGCGATGCAGGGCTTCCGGAGACCCGTGGAGCGGTGGGGAGGAAGAGGAGGTCGAGGCGGAGCCGCTGAGCTAGTCGGGGGAGCGAGGGGTGGCCGGAGACGGCTGCTATGGCGAACGGCGGCGACGGTGGTGTTCGGCCGTGTGAGAGAGAGAGCGAGGGAGAGGAGGGGAGAGCCGGGGGAGAGTGAGAGAGAGCAGGGGGGAGGCGTGGCGTCGTCCGGGGCATCGAGCGAGGAGGGGAGGGCAGGCAGGCAGGGAGAGAGGTGGCGTGGCGCGGTGGCGCGCGCGCGCGCCGGCCACACTCCCCTCCCTCTGTCGAGGACGAAGATGACAGAGGAGGGAGGCGGGCTGGGCCGCCTGCTGGCTGGGCCGGCCAGCTGGCTGGGCCGCACAGGGAGGAGCCCAGGTAAGTTTCTCCCTTTGTTTATTTTTCTGTTTTCAAATTTCTGACATTTGTTTTGATTTAAAATATATTAAATCATTTATTTAACTTATGCCAATTTTTGCAGGAGCTAGATATATTATTCCAGAGCTCCTTTATAAATGGCATAATATTTGGACATATATTAATATATATAATTAATATATTTCCAATGCAAATATTTATGCATTAATTCCAAAAGCCCAAAATAAATACCTATGAGCTCTTAAAAATATTGGTTTGATTTTTATCTCTGTCCAATATTTTCAGAGAGCCACATGAGCATTTTCTTGGACCCTTTTGGAGAAATTTTTATTTGGATCATTTTCAAAATGATTCTGAGGGTTTCACAGATCCCCATTTCAAGTTTCTGATGAAAGAGTAAACATGATGCAACACTCTAATGCATGACTAGCTAGGGTGTGACAACTCACCCCCACTCAAAAGAATCTCGTCCCGAGATTTGGGTTCCTCCG
>NW_021209465.1:0-1301 GCF_002162155.2 Triticum dicoccoides
GACTTAGAGGCATAACCGCATTGAAAGCAATGTCGCAAGTCAGGCAATCATTACAACTTCCCATGTAAAATATAATAAAAGGGGGAGATAACATAGTTGGCTTACACTCGCCACGTCACATCAGAGTACATAAATAACATCCATCAAACAAACACTCATGGCCCGACTACGGCGCCAAAATAGAAAAAGAACCCAACATGCGACAAGGTCCTGAATCGACAACCCCAACTAGGCACCACTACTGATCATCCGGAAAAGACACATAGTAACGCTGAGAGTCCTCATCGAACTCCCACTTGAGCTCGTAATCGTCAACTGGAGCAGAAACACCTGGACCTGCATCTGGAGTTGTAATATCTGTGAGCCACAGGGACTCAGCAATCTCACACCCACGCGATCAAAACTATTTAAGCTCATGGGAATGGATAAGGCGAATATAGGTGGAGCTGCAGCAGGCAACTAGCATATATGGTGGCTAACTTATACGCAAAAGAGAGCGAGAAGAGCAGGCGAAGCACGATCGATAAAAGTATGATCAGGAAGTGATCCTGGACTACCTACGTCAAGCATAACTCCAACAACCGTGTTCACTTCCCGGGCCCCGTCGGAAAGAGACCATCACGGTTACACACGCGGTTGACGTATTTTAAACAAGGTCAACTACGGGTTTTCTACAACCGGACGTTAACAAATTCCCATCTGCCCATAACCGCGGGCACGGCTTTCGAAAGTTCAATCCCTGCAGGGGAGTCCCAACTTAGCCCATGACAAGCTCTCACGGTCAACAAAGGAATAGACCTCCACCCGAGACATTCCGATCAGACTCGGTATCCCGGTACAACAAGACATTTCGACAGGGTAAAACTAAACCAGCAACACCGCCCGAATGTGCCGACAAATCCCGATAGGAGCTGCACATATCTCTTTCTCAGGGCACACTCAGATTGTCCTAGGTACGGGTAGGCCAGCCCAGAGTTGCCCCTGGTAGCCACCGGTAGCTGACGGGTGGACCAACACTCAAAGGAGCACTGGCCCGGGGGGGGTAAAATAATGATGACCCTTGAGTCTGCAGAACCCAAGGAAAGAAAAGGCTAGGTGGCAAAAGGTAAAACCAATGTTGGGCATTGCTGGAAGAGCTTTACTTAAGGCGAACTGTCAAGGGGTTCCCATAATAGCCCAACCGTGTAAGGAACGCAAAATCCGGGAACATAACACCGATATGACGGAAACTAGGGCGGCAAGAGTGGAACAAAACACCAGGCATAAGGCCGAGCCTTCCACCCTTTACCAAGTATATAGAT
>NW_021209466.1:0-1900 GCF_002162155.2 Triticum dicoccoides
AACTCCTGGAGCAGCTGACGTATCCAAGAGCACTCGGCCACGACATTAGCCACGGCGTGATACTCTGCCTTGGCGCTGGAGCCGAAGACCGTGGGCTGCTGCTTCGATGACCAAGAGATCAACGAGGGCCCAAGGTAGACGCACTAGCCTGACGTAGAGCGTCGCGTGTTGGGGCAGCCAGCCCAGTCGGCATCGGAGTAGGCCGCGAGGACGGTGGAGGTGGAGGCCGGCAGGGTGAGTCCCAAGGACATGGTGCCGCGTATGTAACGGAGAATACGCTTCACCAGAGTCCAGTGAGAGTCACGCGGGGCGTGCATATGGAGGCACACCTGCTGGACAGCGTACTGCCGGTCGGGGCGAGTCAGCGTCAGGTACTGTAAAGCACCGACAATAGAGCGATAAAACACTCCATCGGACGCAAGAGACCCCTCGAGAGCAGAGACCTTCGCCTTCGTGTCGACGGGGGTGGGCGCCGGCTTGCAGTTAAGCATACCGGCATGCTCCATGAGCTCGTGGGCGTACTTCTGCTGATGCAGAAAGAAGTCGTCAGTCCGTCAGACCACCTCGATGCCGAGGAAGTAGTGCAGGGGCCCCAATTCCTTGAGGGCGAACTCATCACGAAGACGAGCAGTCAGCCGCTAAAGGAGGTCGGGGGCAGACGCCGTGAGGATGATGTCGTCGACATAGAGCAGCAGATATGCAGTATCAACTCCCTGATGATACACGAAGAGTGAAGCATCGGAGCGAGTGGACCGAAATCCGAGAGACTGCAGGAAGGCTGTGATACGTTGGTACCAAGACCGAGGCGCCTGCTTCAACCCGTAAAGAGAACAGGAGAGCAAGCACACGAAGTCGGGGTGCTCGGCATCGACGAAACCAGTGGGCCGGGCTGCTCACAGAACACATGCTCGGCAAGATGGCCGTGCAAGAAGGCGTTCGAGACATCCAACTGGTGCACCGGCCAGGCGCGGGAGACCGCCAGCTGAAGCACGGCATGAATCGTGCCCGGTTTCACAACCGGGGCGAAGGTGTCGGTGAAGTCCACGCCCACGCGCTGCCGAAAACCACGAACCACCCACCGAGCCTTGTAGCGCTCGAGACAACCGTCCGGGCGAGTCTTGTGGCGAAACACCCACTTGCCAGAGATGATGTTGGCACGAGGGGGTCGCGGAACAAGCTGCCACGTGCGGTTGCGCTGTAAGGTGTCGAACTCCTCCTGCATCGCAGCTAGCCAGTGGGGATCCCGAAGGGCAGCGCGAGCGGAGGTGGGGATGGGTGATGGCGTCAACGTCGAGGCGGCGCACACATACTCGTCGGCGGAGTAGCGCGTGTTGGGCCGAAGCACTCCTGCTCGGGCACGGGTAGTCACGCCAAGTGACGGGGCTTAGTTCCACCGAGGGCGACACGGACGAATGTTAACTAAAAAAGTGGCGGTAGCGAGGGCATCGGGCAAAACCGAGCGGGCAAGTTAGAGTGAAAGAGTAATGTGCGAACGCAGTCATTAAGAGTGCGGAGAATGCGCTCGGCATGGCTGTTCTGCTGTGAAGTGTAAGGGCAAGTCAGACGGAAGATGGTGTCATGAGAGGCGAGAAGTGTGCGAAGAGCGACATTGTCAAACTGTTTTCCGTTATCAGTTTGGAGTGCTAGTATGGGGCGACCGAACTGGGTGGTGACATAGGAATAAAAGGCGGTGAGTGTGGCTAAAGCATCGGATTTATGACGAAGAGGAAAAGTCCACACATAATGAAAATAATCATCTAAGATCACCAAGTAGTATAGATAGCCCGTGTTACTCGCAACGGGAGACGTCCAAACATCACTGTGAAGCAGTTGAAATAGAAAAGTGGATACTGAGGTAGACGCACTAAAGGGAAGACGAACGTGCTTGCCTAAGCGACAG
>NW_021209467.1:0-662 GCF_002162155.2 Triticum dicoccoides
CCGCCCGCCGGCCTCCCTCGCCCACCGCGCCGCCTCGCTGCGCCCTCAACGCCGGCGGCCGGCCTCGCCGCCCTCAACGCCGGCGTTGATCGAGAGAGAGAGAGAGCAGAGAGAGAGCAGAGAGAGAGAGCAGAGAGCAGAGAGAAAGAGAGAGAGCAGAGAGAGAGAGCAGAGAGAGAGAGAGAGAGAGAGAGAGAGAGAGAATTTTTTAACTAGTTAATTAAAAAAACGGTAAAATTTGATAATTAACAAAAACGGTAAATAACTTAGTTTAACAAAAACGGTAAATAACTTAAAACTTGATAATTAACAAAAAAAACCCGTAAAATTTGATAATTAACAAAAAAAACGTATATACGGAGAGGGGCGGCGAGGGGGGCGGCGATGCGCGCGGTGTTTTTTTAGGGATCGAGAGGGGACGGCGAGGGTTATAAATGTGTTGTCCTCGCCTCCCCTCTCCGTGACGCCGTCGTCTGCCGCCCCGTCTCGCGCTCTACCGCGACACCCTCTCCCACCCCTTCCTCGCCCCCTCCTTTTGCCACCGCCCTTTCGCCACCGCCACCGCCACCGCCCCCCTTCTTCACTTAATTAATTTGTTTTTACTACATGTTTTCAGGACTGATATAATGGCGGACGATAGAGCTGACCCGATTATGGACAAC
>NW_021209468.1:0-1298 GCF_002162155.2 Triticum dicoccoides
TTTTATGATAATTCTTTTTGCTTTTAATGTTTTAAACTAAATTCTAATCACTTATTTATTTTCTTTTATGATAATTCTTTTTGCTATTAAAGTTTGTACAAAATTCTATATAATTTTAGTTTCAATAATACTAGAGGTTTATAAAAGCTTTTTAGTTGATTCCTTTAGTACCAGTTCTAAGGTTGTTACAAATGCATTTTATTTGGTACAGGTTTTAAGGCCGGGGCCCCACGAGCACCTTTTAGTACCGGTTCGTGGCATGAACCGGTAAAAGAGTTTTTTAGTTGATTCTTTCTGCAGCTGTTTTTTAGTCCCACCTCGCCAAGCGAGAGGCGCTCGCAGCGGTTTATAGGCCCTGAGTGTAGAGATGATGAAGGGAGAAGCGCAGTGCTCACCTGCACGTTGGCCTGAAGCTAAGCAACATGCAGGTGAGCATTGCGCCTCTCTTTTATTTTGGCATGGTATCATCATAATAGTTGTGGACAAAGTCTTCACTTTTTGTTGTAAGTAGAAATAACATAAAATAAATAAAGCAAGAAAGAAAAAAAAAGTGATTTCAAATTTGAAAACTAATGGCACTAACAGAAAGTTTATAATTTTTCTAAAACTAAAAGCAAAAAGAATTAAAAAATAAAGCAAAAAACAAAAGAAAATAAATAATGCAGAAAACAAACAAAAAAATAGGGAAAAAAATAAAAATAGCAACAATAACTAAAGAAAACAAAAAAAAGTGCCTCCTACTGGGCCCCCACGGCCTGAATACGACTAGAAACCCTATCATTGGCAAGGATTCAGGCCCGCAGAAGGCCCAGCAGGCCCACAGGCAAAACAGAGTCAGATTAGGCCCATAGGCCTGCAGTTCAGAGGAGTTCGAGTGGGAAGAGGCTGCGCAGCTTATAAACAGGTGCGGGGCGCTCTTACCTAGCGAGGTGGGACTAAACTCCCACCACGACGCCGCTGTGCAAGGCCGTTGGTCCCGGTTGGAGGCACAAACGGGGACCAATGCCACCCTTTGGTCCTGGTTCGTGGCACCAATCGGGACCAATGACACCCTTTAGTCCCAGTTCGTGCCACTAACCGGGACCAAAGGCCGCCGCTTCCCGCCCTTTGGGCTGCTAAAAAGAGGCCTTTGGTCCCGGTTGGTGGCTCCAACCGGGACTAAAGGGGGCATTGGTCCCGGTTGGTCTCAAGAACCGGGACCAATGCTTTGCCTATATAAGCAGCACTCCTGAAAATTTAGTTCAGTTCCTTCTACCCCGCGCCCGACGCCGCCAGGCTGTCCGTCTCCGGTTCACCGT
>NW_021209469.1:0-1402 GCF_002162155.2 Triticum dicoccoides
CATCGTTACCGCAGAACGTCTACTACCGTTTCATTGCCGTCCGTGAGGGGGGCCACAACCCGGAGACGTGTGCCGCCTCTTCGGACATGCCACAACACCACCCCGCATGTATGAGGGCCCGGTACGACGCTCCAGTGGCATTGCTACCCCCCAGGGCCCCCGTCCCTCCTAACCCTGTAGCGTTTGACCACGGGATCTAGCCCTTTGACTTTGCACGGACGGGCTTTGACCAGTGGACCTCTCCACCCGGTTGTGTTAGGTCGGCCCAGAGGAACACTTTGGAGCAACATCCGGGCCAAACCCACAGCTACATCCACTCCGTGTAGACCCGACGCGTCCGTTTCCCCCCTCCAGGTGCCGGCGGCGGCGGCGTCCGTGAGGGGGGGGGGCACACCACGGAGACGCGTGCTGGGTGTTTGCAACCGCCTCAACACTTCTAGATTTGTGAGAGGCCGCCTACGCAAGATTTGACGGTATGCTAGCCCCCGGAGGCCGCCGACCACAGTCGTAGACGTGCGAAGAGCAATCCGCGTAGAGGGAAGTGTTCAGATACTTCTCCATCACAAAAAATTATAAAAAAATACCATCAGTCATATAGCACATGTGCCCACGTTGTGTAAAAAACTCATGATTTTATCGCGCTCCAAGTATTTAATGATATTCACGCTGCATCGTTACCGCAGAACAACTACTACCGTTTCATTACCGTCCGTGAGGGGGGCCACAACCCGGAGACGCGTGCCGCCTCTTCGGACATGCCACAACACCACCCCGCATGTATGAGGGCCCGGTACGACGCTCCGGTGGCATTGCTACCCCCCCAGGGCCCCCGTCCCGCCTAACCCTGTAGCGTTTGACCACGGGATCTAGCCCTTTGACTTTGCACGGACGGGCTTTGACCAGTGGACCTCTCCACCCGGTTGTGTTAGGTCGGCCCAGAGGAACACTTTGGAGCAACATCCGGGCCAAACCCACAGCTGCATCCACTCCGTGTAGACCCGACGCGTCCGTTTCCCCCCTCCAGGTGCCGGCGGCGGCGGCGTCCGTGAGGGGGGGGGGCACACCCCGGAGACGCGTGCTGGGCGTTTGCAACCGCCTCAACACTTCCAGATTTGTGAGAGGCCGCCTACGCAAGATTTGACGGTATGCTAGCCCCCGGAGGCCGCCGGCCACAGTCTTAGACGTGCGAAGAGCAATCCGCGTAGAGGGAAGTGTTCAGATACTTCTCCATCACAAAAAATTATGAAAAATTACCATCAGTCTTATAGCACATGTGCCCACGTTGTGTAAAAAACTCATGATTTTATAGCGCTCCAAGTATTTAATAATATTTACGTTGCATCGTTACCGCAGAACGTCTACTACCGTTTCATTGTCGTCCGTGAGGGGGGGCCACAACCCG
>NW_021209470.1:0-934 GCF_002162155.2 Triticum dicoccoides
TCTTGGAAGTCATGTTGCTAGACAACAATGAACCTACGAGCTATGGAGAAGCGATGGTGGGCCCGGATTCCGATAAATGGCTCAAGGCCATAAAACCCGAGAGAGGATCCATGTATGAAAACAAAGTGTAGACTTTGGAAGAACTACTTGATGGTCGTAAGGCTGTTAGGTACATATGGATTTTGAAAGGAAGACAGACAATGATGGTAAGTGTCACCATTGAGAAAGCTCGACTTGTCGTTAAGATGTTTTTCGACAAGTTCAAGGAGTTGACTACGATGAGACTTTCTCACTCGTAGCGATGCTAAGAGTCTGTTGGAATTATATTAGCAATTACTGCATTATTTATGAAATCTTGCAGATAGGATGTCAAAACATTGTTTCCTCGACGATTTTTGAGGAAAGGTTGTATGTGATACAACCGGAAGGTTTTGTCCATCCTGAAATATGCTAAGCTCCAGCAATCCTTCTGAGGACTAGAGTGAACATCTCGGAGTTGGAATGTATGCTTTGATGATGATCAAAGATTTTGGGTGTATACAAAGTTTATGAGAAACTTGTATTTCCAAAGAAGTGAGTGGGAGCACTATAGAATTTCTGATGAGTATATGTTGTTGACATATTAATGATCAGAAATGACGTAGAATTTCTGGAAAGCATATAGGGTTATTTGGAAAGTGTTTTCAATGGAAAACCTGGATTAAGCTACTTGAACATTGAGCATCAAGATCTATAAGGATAGATCAAAACGCTTAATAGTACTTTCAAATGAGCACATGCCTTGACATGATCTTGAAGGTGTTCAAGATGGATCAGTCAAAGAAGGAGTTCTTGCCTGAGTTGTAAGGTATGAAGTTAAGACTTAAAGCTCGACCATGGCAGAATAGAGAGAAAGGAACGAAGGTCGTCCCCTATGCTTAAGACATAGGCTCTA
>NW_021209471.1:0-1248 GCF_002162155.2 Triticum dicoccoides
GGAGTATCAAGGATTCAGACGAGAACTCATCTGTTACACGGGCACTTCAATGTTTTTCAAACTTATTTGAACTCCGGACTTCTTTTGTGTTCAGTAAGCAGCATTCAAAGAACCTTCATCAATTTCCAACATGTTCTGACATCATTTGTTGTTTTTCGGTCATTTACCTAATTGTTTAGAGAGCTAAATGACCGTGAAATTGAAAATCACTACAAAATTAATTCTGAAAATGTTGAAACTTGGCATGGTATCATCATTTCACCCGCATAGCATGTGCGAAAGAGTAGAGAGGGTCACGGCAAAAACTGGACGCACTTTGTGTACAAACTGGACAAACTCTTTCGGAGTATCAAGGATTCGGACGAGAACTCATCTGTTACACGGGCACTTCAATGTTTTTTAAACTTATTTGAACTCCGGACTTCTTTTGTATTCAGTAAGCAGCATTCAAAGCGACATCATCAATTTCCAACATGTTCTGACATCATTTGTTGTTTTTTGGTCATTTACCTAATTGTTTAGAGAGCTAAATGATCGTGAAATTGAAAATCACTAAAAATGAATTCTGAAAATGTTGAAACTTGGCATGGTATCATCATTTCACCCGCATAGCATGTGTGAAAGAGTAGAGAGGGTCACGGCAAAAACTAGATGCACTTCGTGTACAAACTGGACAAACTCTTTCGGAGTATCAGGGTTTCGGACGAGAACTCATCTGTTACACGACCACTTCAATGTTTTTAAACTTATTTGAACTCCGGACTTCTTTTGTGCTCAGTATGCATCATTCAAAGCGACGTCATCAATTTCCAACATGTTCTTACATCATTTGTTGTTTTTCGGCTATTTACCTAATTGTTTAGAGAGCTAAATGACCGTGAAATTGAAAATCACTACAAAATGAAATCTCAAAATGTTGAAACTTGGCATGGTATCATCATTTCACTCGCATAGCATGTGCGAAAGAGTAGAGAGGGTCACGACAAAAACTGGACGCACTTCGTGTACAAACTGGACAAACTCTTTCGGAGTATCAGGGTTGCGGACAAGAACTCATCTGTTACACGGGCACTTCAATGTTTTTTATACTTATTTGAACTCTGGACTTCTTTTGTGTTCAGTATGCAGCATTGAAAGAAACATCATCAATTTCCAACATGTTCTGACATCATTTGTTGTTTTTCGGTCATTTACCTAATTGTTTAGAGAGCTAAATGACCGTGAAATTGAAAATCACTACAAAATGAA